>NC_092234.1:57976098-58073598 GCF_036320965.1 Panulirus ornatus | reverse complement strand
GAGGGAACGAGGAGAAGTGGGAGACCAAATTGGAGGTGGAAAGATGGAGTGAAAAAGATTTTGAGTGATCGGGGCCTAAACATGCAGGAGGGGGAAAGGCGTGCAAGGAATAGAGTGAATTGGAAAGATGTGGTATACCAGGGTCAACATGCTGTCAATGGATTGAACCAGGGAATGTGAAGCATCTGGGGTAAACCATGGAAAGTTCTGTGGGTCCTGGATGCGGAAAGGGAGCTGTTGTTTTGGTGCATTATACATGACAACTAGAGACTGAGTGAACGAATGTGGCGTTTCTTGTCTTTTCCTAGCACTACCTCGCGCACATGCCAGGGGAGGGGGTTGTTATTTCATGTGTGGCGAGGGTGGCGAGAGGAGTGAATAAGGGCAGACAGTATGAATTATGTGCATGTGTATATATGTATATGTCTGTGTGTGTATATATATACATTGAGATGTATAGGTATGTATATGTGCGTGTGTGGACATGTATGTATATACATGTGTATGTGGGTGGGTTGGGCCATTCTTTCATCTGTTTCCTTGCGCTACCTCGTTAACGCGGGAGACAGTGACAAAGTATAATAAATAAAATATATACCCTCCTGCATGTTCAGGCCCCGATAGCTCAAAATCTTTTTCACTCCATCCTTCCACCTCCAATTTGGTTTCCCACTTCTTCTTGTTCCCTCCATCTCCAACACATATATCTTCTTTGTCAATTTTTCCTCACTCATTCTTTCCATGTGACCAAACCGTTTCAATACCATGGAAGCGGTAGTGAGTCACAGGGTGGGGGAGGGGGCAAAGGTTCTGGGAGCATTGAAGAATGTGTGGAAGGTGAAAATGTTATCTCAGAAAGCAAAAATGGGTATGTTTGAAGAAATAGTGGTTCCAACAATGTTATACGGTTGTGAGGCATGGGCTATAGATAGGATTGTGCAGAGGAGGGTGGATGTGTTGGAAATGAGGTGTTTGAGGATAATATATGGTGTGAGGTGGTGTGATCGAGTAAGTAATGAAAGGGTAAGAGATATGAATGGTAACAAAAAGAGAGTGGTTGAGAGAGCAGAATATATATATATAGGAGCGAGGGGGCTGGAAATCCTGCCCTTTCGTTTTTAATTTTCCAAAAAAAGGAACGGAGAAGGGGGCCAAATGGGGATATTCCCTCAGGGGCTTAGTCCTTTGTTCTTAACGCTACCTTGCTAATGCAGGAAATGGTGAATGGTATGAAAAATATATATATATATATATATATATATATATATATATATATATATATATATATATATATATATATATATACACATATATGGGGCATGGAAGAAAGAATTCTACATCTGTATTCCCTGCAAGTCATAGGAAGAGACAAAAAGGGGCGGAGGTATGGGGAAGGAAAACTCCCTTCTTGTATTTCAATTTCTAAAAGACAGAACAGATGAAGGAGCCATGTGAAGAGTGCTCATCCTCCTTAAAGGCTCAGGCTGGGGTGTCTAAATGTGCATGGCTGTAACCAAAGTGGGAAGAAAGGATATAGGTAGTACGTTTGAGCAGAGAAACCTGGATGTTCTGGATCTGAGTTAAAAAAAATGCTCACGTTAAAGGGGAAGAATAGTTTGGGAATGTCATACGAGTAAAGTCAGAGGTTGGTGAAAGGAAAAGAGCTAAGGAAAGGGTAGCACTGCAACTGAAGTATGAGTTCTGGGACTGAGAGACAGTGTGTAAGGCAGTGAGCTCTAGAGTGATGTGTGTGAAAATGAAAGCGGATTGCAAGAGATGGGAGACTATCAATGCTTGAGCACTTGGTCATGAGAACAAAGATCATGAATGGCAAGTATTTTGGGAGCAGCAGAGTGAATGTGTCAGCAGATTTGATGCAAGAGACCAGGTATTAGTGCTGGGTTAATAACATGTGATGGTGAGTCATATGGAAGTTGAGGGTTGGGGTTTGGGGGGTTTACTGAGTAATGTGAATGGAAAAGATGAAAAGCTTGTAGAAATACAGGTGCAACCCGACTTAAGATGGGGTTATGTTCCAATAAAACCATCGTAAGTTGAAAATATCCTAAGTTGAAAATACATGTAAAAGTGTACATCTAACTTACTGAACATCATAGCTTAGCCTTGCCTACCTTAGAATAGTTGCATTTCTCATCCAAAATTATCATTTGTAGCTCTTCCTTATAAGCTTTGGCATCTTAAGTATTGGCACTTGCTGCCTCGCCACTAGCCTTTAAATTAAGACAATTATGATGCCTTTTTAAGCATTGGAACCACCCATGACTTGCTGTAAACATTTGTGTATATGCAGGATCATCAGCATGCTATTCATTCACATCGAAAAGACTTCTTGCCTTATCCTGGGTCATCAATAAGCTAAGTGGTATATGCATCTGTATCTGATCTACCCACATGACAAGTAATTTTTCCATATCATCAATCGGCCCAGCTCTTTTCTTCATGATGACAGTGGGATTAACTAATGCTGAAGATTTCACTGCATCACTGATATGCTTCTTGTCGTTTAATACGGCTCAGATAATCAATTGCAAAAGTCCGAATTCACATGCAATGGCCATTACTGGCTTGCTGCCTTCATGCTGGGCAATTATCTTTAATTTCATCTCAAGAGTTACTGCCTTCCTCTTCTCACCAGAGGCAGGAGGCATAGATGGGCATTTCGTAAACATGATGGGGTGCAAAAACACAAAACACAAAAAATTCTGGAAACAGTACACTGTAGAGTAACAGTTGTTTACACTCATGATCGCGTGGCTGATTGGAAGCTGCAACTCACTGCTGCTGCACAGCTTCACAAGAGAGTATCATACCACATATCACTAGCCCGGGAAAAGATCAAAATTCAAAGCACAGTTTCTACTAAATGTGTATCACTATCGCATCATCATAAAGAGAAAATTTGTAGTTTCTACTAAATATGTAAAACTATGGCACCATCAATAAGTCAAAAAATCCCAAGTCAAACCATCGTAAGGCAGGGAGCATCTGTATGTGCTGAAAAAGGACCAGTGACTGGGAATACCTGATTTAAAAGGAGGTGCATACACAAATATACATATGTAAATAGAAAAGATGGTCAGAGGGCATTACTGTATTACATACTAATTGAAAAATGGGCAAACAAAAGACTGCTGGATATGAAAGTGCTGAGAAGGGCAACTGGAGGATGTCTGATGGAGGCTACAGTAAAGATTTGTACGGGATTTTGAAATAAAAAAAGGAAACATTGAGAGGTGTAAGGGAGCTTGGAAAAGAGGTTTGTGTGAGGAAATACTATAAGACAGAGTGTAAAATGGCAAATGGTGAGAGCAAACGAAGCTAAGGAAGTGGGTGAGGAATGGGAGGCATTTAGGGGAACAGTGCTAGCATGTGCTCTAAGAAACCTTTCACATATATAGTCTAGAATTCATTGATGATGAACTCTACAATATCTGTGGCACCGGATACAAATTACAGTATCTGAAAGATTTCCTTAATTCAGTTTGTCATTTTGACAGAAAGTCTTTTTATAATGTTCAACCTACAGAACCATTTGTGAACATAAACTTGTAAGAATTACCCTATTGTAAGAACTTGCTTAATGTTGTTGTTTTGTTAAAAAATCTAATATTAATGTAGTCTTTAACGATAATAATACAGTTAGGGAAAGTCTTATAAAAAATTCTGTACCTTCTCAGACAGGTTGTGTGCACTATACCCCCTGTAGAGAATGTGATCAGTTCTACATGGGTTTACCTGGTAAAGTTCTTAATATCAGGGTTAAACATAAAAACAGTGTTAGGTATGGTCAAGAATCTATTGCAACATTTGTCCACCTCAAAGACTTTGGCCATCATATTGACTGGCACAGTGTTATCTATCACATACAAAAACTCAGTAATGGACAGAAATATTGCTAAACTGTCTCTTGTTAAACACAGCAGTGATATCAATATAAATAAAAATGTTGGTTTATATAAACAAGATAATATCTTAACAGAGAGATATTAATATAAATAAAAATGTTGGTTTATATAAACAAGATAATATCTTCAGTGAAAAAGTTGTAAATATGCTTCCCAGAACATACATTAACATGAGTTCGTAACTTGAGAGAGGTGAGGTCGTCAAGGATGACCTGAACCCTAATCCCTTCACCTGTTTCTTAATTCATTTGCCAGCCCTGCCCAGTGGCAGCGAGTATATTGTACACTAGGCAGCTAGTGTATGGTGCACTAGTTCTGTCTATTTGTACTCAGTCCTGCTACAGTAATTGCAAAAAGAATCGACACCATAGTTTCCATTTCCTTGTGGTTTTACCTGCATCTTATGTACAATCGCTACTTGTGTACTTTTATATTTGTGTATATATTCTCTCTCAAACACACACACACACACACACACACACACAAAACATGTATGTATTCATACTCACTTGCCTTCATCCATTCCCGGCGCCACCTAGTACCACAGGAAACAGCATCACCACTCCATCCTTCCAATTCCAATTTGGTCTTCCGCTTCTTCCTGTTCCCTCTACCTCTGACACATATATCCTCTTTGTCAATCTTTCCTCACTCATTCGTTCCAAAGTTCCAAACCATTTAAACACACCCTCTTCTGCTCTCTCAATCACACTCTTTTTATTACCACACATCTCTTACAATTTCATTACTTACTCAATCAAACCATCTCGCACCACATACTGTCCTCAAACATTTCATTTCCAACATATCACCCTCCTCCATACAACCCTATCTATAACCCATGCCTTGCAACCATATAATATTGTTGGAACTACTATTCCTTCAAACATACCTATTTTCACTCTCTGAGAGAACATTCTCTCTTTCCACACATTCTTCACCAATCCCAGAACCTTTGTCCCCTCACTTCCATGGTTCCATTCGCTGTTAAGTCCACTTCTAGATATCTAAAACACTTCACTTTCTCCAATTTTTCTCCATTCAAATTCACATCCCAATTAACTTGTCCCTCAACCCTGCTGAACCTAATAATCTTGCTTTTATTCATATTTACTCTCACCTTTCTCCTTTCACACACTTTTCCAAACTCAAGTCTCCAACTTCAGCAGTTTCTCACTCAAATCAGCCACCAGTGCTGTATCATCAGTGAACAACAACTGACTCACTTCCCAGGCCCTTTCATCCCCAACAAACCACATACTCGCCCCCCTCAAGAATTACGTTCTTGAAAATGGTTGAGTAAATCAAAAAAGTAAATCAAACAATGTAAATTTTGGAGATTTGGTGATTACGTTATCAGTAAGATGGAACTGATTATCATACAAGTGAAAAACCTTAGACGCACCATGAAACATAAAATACTATAACAGATAGCATACAATGAATTCTTGTAAACAAAAGCAAAAATAACAAACTTAATATCAACACTTATGTTTACTGCTGTTCCTGAATTGTTTGCTGGTGTTGATGGACAGGGAGGAGGTGAGTGGAAGAGTTACTAGGGAAGGGAGTCATCTGGGTCAGATGAGGTTGTTAGCGAAGATGGAGGTAATGGTTTAGCCATTTCAGCTTATACATTGCTACATGTTGATGGTTGGTGGATACTTTCTTGCCTGTATTCTAGACCCACTATCACTAAAACAATACCACTACCAAATTCACCATACCACTGGATCCTTCATGTCCAAGATGTAACTTCCATTCTGAAGACAATGAACATTTACACTTCATTATCCTGCACTCACATAACACAGGCAAACACAACATTACCATACTTCTTGACCTGTGGTCTCATCCAGTGTATGTGGCCAACTTCCTATGTGCTGTGAAATTTCAAAAGAAGGGGTTCCTGGGGCAAGAGAGTACGAATGTACATACATCAAATTTTTTCCTTAAGGCATTAGAAAATATATTATTTTGCTTGATTTTAATTGCAAGGGCATCCTTGATGATCATTAAAAGAGGAGAATGTTTTAATCAATGAAGAAAGCTAATGTAAAGATATATGGTACATAAGCATTGCACACTTGATACTGATACATTTATGCCTAACAAAGAGCTTTATCTCAAACTCACATCACTGAAAACTATTATTCTAATGCACGATCCCTGTAGTTTTTAATCCTGTCCTTAAGTAATCTTAATGTAATAAAGCATTTACATTTGGTTATCTTGGAAAAGTTACCATCATGATAAGGAAGAAACTTTTAGCAAAGCATAGCCTTCAAGGCAAGGAGGTTTTCTTTCCCTTTCAAATCTAAGGACAAAAGATCCCTAATTCTGATTAGCTACCACCTCACAAAATCAGTAATGTCATATCGCTGAAACCTCTAATACTATGTTAAGAAAGGCATAAACTTCCTGTCTGAATGAGAGGGTTCCTGAAGCCCATGACATTTACTGTTGGATGTTATGTGATGATATTAGAACCTGAATGACAATGAAAATGATCTCAGATTAAATGTACAAGAAACCATTGCAGTTCAAAATGAAAGCAAGCTGGAAAAGCACTACCCAGTCTATACAATACTGGGGTATAAGTTCTGGCATTACACTATGAAGCTACAACAATCATAGTGTGATGCATGGCCCTGTTCTAGGACCTGTTTCCCATGAGCTGCAATCAGAGTGCTTTGTAAGGGACTCAATGTAACCTGGAGTTGTTTAATTTTCTAGCTCCTTGAGAACAGGGATATGTGCGTAAGTCATAAACAAGGTGTGTTGGGTCCATCCACATACTCAAGGGGTTGAAAATTTCTCGGTGCACTGCAGATATTACACAATACCTCAATTATCCTAAGTCATACACTGATCTTGTAATCTTGAATTACTTACAGCACTGAATTATAAAGTAAGAATGTAATACAGTTTTAACTAGAACAAATCACAAAGCAGTATAAAGCTGTTATGTATATGAGTGGTTCGTAGATCAATGAATCATCCTCTATATCACAGACAATATGGAAAACACTTGTTATACATAATTACTCTAAGGTTTCTAAATTAGAGAAACACAAGTGTAAAAGTATGGCATGTAGTCCAAAATAAAAGACAAACCTTATCAGCTGAGAATTGGATAATCAAGGTATACATGTAAAATGCTTAGTAATGGCTGGTCTAAGATAGTAAACGAACACATGCATTAAGGATACAAAATCAACCTAGCAGTTCTGTATGTATTTTTATGAAAACTGAAAAAGTGATTCATTAACAATGTACATGACCTAGTACATTCTAGAATGATCTGGATAACAATAAATAAAAGTAAGCATTTGTTCATTCCCTAAGTTAGAAAACACTCATGCTGGTAAGCTGTGGCTGCTCTGTGGAAGTATACACACAGACACACGTACAAATGTGTACATACATGTACACAATGTAAATAAAATGGACACATACAAAACTACATGTAACCAAACACACAGCATTTACCCATGTTCATGTAGGCTTGCAAGCATTAAAAGACAATATCATATATACAATCAAAAAGTGATACACAAACATACTCATTGGGCTAGTACACACTCATTTAACTGCACCCACATGCACACAATCAGACACATACACACAGACGTGCATGCACGTTTGTATGCATGGACATATGTATGAACAAAAATGCATGCAAGCCCCCATACACTCCTCTCATACCCTCTAATTCACTAATGGATAACTTTCATAAGTTCCATGGAGTTTTCAATAAAGTATCAACCTACACCTATAACTCAATTTCCAATAGTCTAATTCTATGTCAATTTCCAACTAGCAACACTCTTTCAAGCACTACTGCATATGATCTTATAGAAAGCTTTTTGTATGTAACACAGACACAGAAATATTACCCATATTTCAGGCATAATATGTCTTGCATATATATATATATATATATATATATATATATATATATATATATATATATATATATATATATATATATATATATATATATATATACATATATATATATAGGTGTTACCACACTCTACCTCCTTGAGGTTATGCCATGAGTGAAAAATCAACTCCGACGAGGCTTTACCATTGACAGTGCAGTCTTATCATAGAACTTCAGACTTAAAATAATTCTACATTTCCCTGTTAACGGATGTAGCTTAGCAATAGACTGTAGGTGCCTTCTGAAGGGTCCTAAGTGGCACAAAAAATATTTCACACAAATTAGTCCTGGGGTAGTAAAATATACAATACATACATACATACATACATACATACATATATACGTATGTATGTATATATATATATATATATATATATATATATATATATATATATATATATATATATATATATATATATATATATATATATTTTTTTTTTTTTTTTTTTACTTTGTCGCTGTCTCCCGCGTTTGCGAGGTAGCGCAAGGAAACAGACGAAAGAAAGGGCCCAACCCACCCCCATACACATGTATATACATATATCCACACACGCAAATATACATACCTACACAGCTTTCCATGGTTTACCCCAGACGCTTCACATGCCCTGATTCAATCCACTGACAGCACGTCAACCCCGGTATACCACATCGCTCCAAACTGGAGGAAGTGAAGTGTTTTAGATATCTGGGAGTGGATCTGGCAGCGGATGGAACCATGGAAGCGGAAGTGGATCATAGGGTGGGGGAGGGGGCGAAAATTCTGGGGGCCTTGAAGAATGTGCGGAAGTCGAGAACATTATCTCGGAAAGCAAAAATGGGTATGTTTGAAGGAATAGTGGTTCCAACAATGTTGTATGGTTGCGAGGCGTGGGCTATGGATAGAGTTGTGCGCAGGAGGATGGATGTGCTGGAAATGAGATGTTTGAGGACAATGTGTGGTGTGAGGTGGTTTGATCGAGTGAGTAACGTAAGGGTAAGAGAGATGTGTGGAAATAAAAAGAGCGTGGTTGAGAGAGCAGAAGAGGGTGTTTTGAAGTGGTTTGGGCACATGGAGAGGATGAGTGAGGAAAGATTGACCAAGAGGCTATATGTGTCGGAGGTGGAGGGAGCAAGGAGAAGAGGGAGACCAAATTGGAGGTGGAAAGATGGAGTGAAAAAGATTTTGTGTGATCGGGGCCTGAACATGCAAGAGGGTGAAAGGAGGGCAAGGAATAGAGTGAATTGGAGCGATGTGGTATACAGGGGTTGACGTGCTGTCATATATATATATATATATATATATATATATATATATATATATATATATTGTGTGAATAAATTGTACATTTCCTTTTCCATAGCCAGAGGTTGAACCATTATGTGACATTCATTTTTTTCATTCATTTCAAGCTAAAAGTTTGTTTTATAAATTGTTTCTTACATTTTTCATATGTATATATATGTATGTGTGTGTGTGTGTGTGTGTATGTGCGTATGTATGTGTACGTGTGTGTGTGTGTATATGTATATATATATGTATATTATCCCTGGGGATAGGGGTGAAAGAATACTTCCCACGTATTCCTCGCGTGTCGTAGAAAGCGACTAGAGGGGACGGGAGCGGGGGGCCGGAAATCCTCCCCTCCTTGTATTAACTTTCTAAAATGGGAAACAGAAGAAGGAGTCACGCGGGGAGTGATCATCCTCCTCGAAGGCTCAGAGTGGGATGCCTAAATGTGTGTGGATGTAACCAAGATGTGAAAAAAGGAGAGATAGGTAGTATGTTTGAGGAAAGGAACCTGGATGTTTTGGCTCTGAGTGAAACGAAGCTCAAGGGTAAAGGGGAAGAGTGGTTTGGAAATGTCTGGGGAGTGAAGTCAGGGGTTAGTGAGAGGACAAGAGCAAGGGAAGGAGTAGCAATACTCCTGAAACAGGAGTTGTGGGAGTATGTGATAGAATGCAAGAAAGTAAATTCTCGATTAATATGGGTAAAACTGAAAGTTGATGGAGAGAGGTGGGTGATTATTGGTGCATATGCACCTGGGCATGAGAAGAAAGATCATGAGAGGCAAGTGTTTTGGGAGCAGCTAAATGAGTGTGTTAGCGGTTTTGATGCACGAGACCGGGTTATAGTGATGGGTGATTTGAATGCAAAGGTGAGTAATGTGGCAGTTGAGGGAATAATTGGTATGCATGGGGTGTTCAGTGTTGTAAATGGAAATGGTGAAGAGCTTGTAGATTTATGTGCTGAAAAAGGACTGGTGATTGGGAATACCTGGTTTAAAAAGCGAGATATACATAAGTATACTTATGTAAGTAGGAGAGATGGCCAGAGAGCGTTATTGGATTACGTGTTAATTGACAGGCGCGCGAAAGAGAGACTTTTGGAGGTTAATGTGCTGAGAGGTGCAACTGGAGGGATGTCTGATCATTATCTTGTGGAGGCTAAGGTGAAGATTAGTATGGGTTTTCAGAAAAGAGGAGTGAATGTTGGGGTGAAGAAGGTGGTGAGAGTAAGTGAGCTTGGGAAGGAGACCTGTGTGGGGAAGTACCAGGAGAGACTGTGTACAGAATGGAAAAAGGTGAGAACAATGGAAGTAAGGGGAGTGGGGGAGGAATGGGATGTATTTAGGGAATCAGTGATGGATTGCGCAAAAGATGCTTGTGGCATGAGAAGAGTGGGAGGTGGGCTGTTTAGAAAGGGTAGTGAGTGGTGGGATGAAGAAGTAAGAGTATTAGTGAAAGAGAAGAGAGAGGCATTTGGACGATTTTTGCAGGGAAAAAATGCAATTGAGTGGGAGAAGTATAAAAGAAAGAGACAGGAGGTCAAGAGAAAGGTGCAAGAGGTGAAAAAAAGGGCAAATGAGAGTTGGGGTGAGAGACTATCAGTAAATTTTAGGGAGAATAAAAAGATGTTCTGGAAGGAGGTAAATAGGGTGCGTAAGACAAGGGAGCAAATGGGAACTTCAGTGAAGGGCGCAAATGGGGAGGTGATAACAAGTAGCGGTGATGTGAGAAGGAGATGGAATGAGTATTTTGAAGGTTTGTTGAATGTGTCTGATGACAGAGTGGCAGATATAGGGTGTTTTGGTCGAGGTGGTGTGCAAAGTGAGAGGGTTAGGGAAAATGATTTGGTAAACAGAGAAGAGGTAGTAAAAGCTTTGCGGAAGATGAAAGCCGGCAAGGCAGCAGGTTTGGATGGTATTGCAGTGGAATTTATTAAGAAAGGGGGTGACTGTATTGTTGACTGGTTGGTAAGGTTATTTAATGTATGTATGACTCATGGTGAGGTGCCTGAGGATTGGCGGAATGCGTGCATAGTGCCATTGTACAAAGGCAAAGGGGATAAGAGTGAGTGCTCAAATTACAGAGGTATAAGTTTGTTGAGTATTCCTGGTAAATTATATGGGAGGGTATTGATCGAGAGGGTGAAGGCATGTACAGAGCATCAGATTGGGGAAGAGCAGTGCGGTTTCAGAAGTGGTAGAGGATGTGTGGATCAGGTGTTTGCTTTGAAGAATGTATGTGAGAAATACTTAGAAAAGCAAATGGATTTGTATGTAGCATTTATGGATCTGGAGAAGGCATATGATAGAGTTGATAGAGATGCTCTGTGGAAGGTATTAAGAATATATGGTGTGGGAGGCAAGTTGTTAGAAGCAGTGAAAAGTTTTTATCGAGGATGTAAGGCATGTGTACGTGTAGGAAGAGAGGAAAGTGATTGGTTCTCAGTGAATGTAGGTTTGCGGCAGGGGTGTGTGATGTCTCCATGGTTGTTTAATTTGTTTATGGATGGGGTTGTAAGGGAGGTAAATGCAAGAGTCCTGGAAAGAGGGGCAAGTATGAAGTCTGTTGGGGATGAGAGAGCTTGGGAAGTGAGTCAGTTGTTGTTCGCTGATGATACAGCGCTGGTGGCTGATTCATGTGAGAAACTGCAGAAGCTGGTGACTGAGTTTGGTAAAGTGTGTGGAAGAAGAAAGTTGAGAGTAAATGTGAATAAGAGCAAGGTTATTAGGTACAGTAGGGGTGAGGGTCAAGTCAATTGGGAGGTGAGTTTGAATGGAGAAAAACTGGAGGAAGTGAAGTGTTTTAGATATCTGGGAGTGGATCTGGCAGCGGATGGAACCATGGAAGCGGAAGTGGATCATAGGGTGGGGGAGGGGGCGAAAATTTTGGGAGCCTTGAAGAATGTGTGGAAGTCGAGAACATTATCTCGGAAAGCGAAAATGGGTATGTTTGAGGGAATAGTGGTTCCAACAATGTTGTATGGTTGCGAGGCGTGGGCTATGGATAGAGATGTGCGCAGGAGGATGGATGTGCTGGAAATGAGATGTTTGAGGACAATGTGTGGTGTGAGGTGGTTTGATCGAGTAAGTAACGTAAGGGTAAGAGAGATGTGTGGAAATAAAAAGAGCGTGGTTGAGAGAGCAGAAGAGGGTGTTTTGAAATGGTTTGGGCACATGGAGAGAATGAGTGAGGAGAGATTGACCAAGAGGATATATGTGTCGGAGGTGGAGGGAACGAGGAGAAGAGGGAGACCAAATTGGAGGTGGAAAGATGGAGTGAAAAAGATTTTGTGTGATCGGGGCCTGAACATGCAGGAGGGTGAAAGGAGGGCAAGGAATAGAGTGAATTGGAGTCATGTGGTATACAGGGGTTGACGTACTGTCAGTGGATTGAATCAAGGCATGTGAAGCGTCTGGGGTAAACCATGGAAAGCTGTGTAGGTATGTATATTTGCGTGTGTGGACGTGTGTATGTACATGTGTATGGGGGGGGGGCCATTTCTTTCGTCTGTTTCCTTGCGCTACCTCGCAAACGCGGGAGACAGCGACAAAGTATAAAAAAAAAAAAAAAAAAAAAAAAAAAAATATATATATATATATATATATATATATGTGTGTGTGTGTGTGTGTATGTGCGTATGTGTGTGTATGTGTGTGTGTGTGTGTGTGTGTGTGTGTGTGTGTGTGTGTGTGTGTGTATGTATATATGTATATTATCCCTGGGGATAGGGGTGAAAGAATACTTCCCACGTATTCCTCGCATGTCGTAGAAAGCGACTAGAGGGGACGGGAGCGGGGGGCCGGAAATCCTCCCCTCCTTGTATTAACTTTCTAAAATGGGAAACAGAAGAAGGAGTCACGCGGGGAGTGCTCATCCTCCTCGAAGGCTCAGAGTGGGGTGCCTAAATGTGTGTGGATGTAACCAAGATGTGAAAAAAGGAGAGATAGGTAGTATGTTTGAGGAAAGGAACCTGGATGTTTTGGCTCTGAGTGAAACGAAGCTCAAGGGTAAAGGGGAAGAGTGGTTTGGAAATGTCTGGGGAGTGAAGTCAGGGGTTAGTGAGAGGACAAGAGCAAGGGAAGGAGTAGCAATACTCCTGAAACAGGAGTTGTGGGAGTATGTGATAGAATGTAAGAAAGTAAATTCTCGATTAATATGGGTAAAATTGAAAGTTGATGGAGAGAGGTGGGTGATTATTGGTGCATATGCACCTGGGCATGAGAAGAAAGATCATGAGAGGCAAGTGTTTTGGGAGCAGCTAAATGAGTGTGTTAGCGGTTTTGATGCACGAGACCGGGTTATAGTGATGGGTGATTTGAATGCAAAGGTGAGTAATGTGGCAGTTGAGGGAATAATTGGTGTGCATGGGGTGTTCAGTGTTGTAAATGGAAATGGTGAGGAGCTTGTAGATTTATGTGCTGAAAAAGGACTGATGATTGGGAATACCTGGTTTAAAAAGCGAGATATACATAAGTATACTTATGTAAGTAGGAGAGATGGCCAGAGAGCGTTATTGGATTACGTGTTAATTGACAGGCGTGCGAAAGAGAGACTTTTGGATGTCAATGTGCTGAGAGGTGCAACTGGAGGGATGTCTGATCATTATCTTGTGGAGGCTAAGGTGAAGATTAGTATGGGTTTTCAGAAAAGAAGAGTGAATGTTGGGGTGAAGAAGGTGGTGAGAGTAAGTGAGCTTGGGAAGGAGACCTGTGTGAGGAAGTATCAGGAGAGACTGTGTACAGAATGGAAAAAGGTGAGAACAATGGAAGTAAGGGGAGTGGGGGAGGAATGGGATGTATTTAGGGAATCAGTGATGGATTGCGCGAAAGATGCTTGTGGCATGAGAAGAGTGGGAGGTGGGCTGTTTAGAAAGGGTAGTGAGTGGTGGGATGAAGAAGTAAGAGTATTAGTGAAAGAGAAGAGAGAGGCATTTGGACGATTTTTGCAGGGAAAAAATGCAATTGAGTGGGAGAAGTATAAAAGAAAGAGACAGGAGGTCAAGAGAAAGGTGCAAGAGGTGAAAAAAAGGGCAAATGAGAGTTGGGGTGAGAGACTGTCAGTAAATTTTAGGGAGAATAAAAAGATGTTCTGGAAGGAGGTACATAGGGTGCGTAAGACAAGGGAGCAAATGGGAACTTCAGTGAAGAGCGTAAATGGGGAGGTGATAACAAGTAGTGGTGATGTGAGAAGGAGATGGAATGAGTATTTTGAAGGTTTGTTGAATGTGTCTGATGACAGAGTGGCAGATATAGGGTGTTTGGGTCGAGGTGGTGTGCAAAGTGAGAGGGTTAGGGAAAATGATTTGGTAAACAGAGAAGAGGTAGTAAAAGCTTTGCGGAAGATGAAAGCCGGCAAGGCAGCAGGTTTGGATGGTATTGCAGTGGAATTTATTAAAAAAGGGGGTGACTGTATTGTTGACTGGTTGGTAAGGTTATTTAATGTATGTATGACTCATGGTGAGGTGCCTGAGGATTGGCGGAATGCGTGCATAGTGCCATTGTACAAAGGCAAAGGGGATAAGAGTGAGTGCTCAAATTACAGAGGTATAAGTTTGTTGAGTATTCCTGGTAAATTATATGGGAGGGTATTGATTGAGAGGGTGAAGGCAGGTACAGAGCATCAGATTGGGGAAGAGCAGTGTGGTTTCAGAAGTGGTAGAGGATGTGTGGATCAGGTGTTTGCTTTGAAGAATGTATGTGAGAAATACTTAGAAAAGCAAATGGATTTGTATGTAGCATTCATGGATCTGGAGAAGGCATATGATAGAGTTGATAGAGATGCTCTGTGGAAGGTATTAAGAATATATGGTGTGGGAGGCAAGTTGTTAGAAGCAGTGAAAAGTTTTTATCGAGGATGTAAGGCATGTGTACGTGTACGAAGAGAGGAAAGTGATTGGTTCTCAGTGAATGTAGGTTTGCGGCAGGGGTGTGTGATGTCTCCATGGTTGTTTAATTTGTTTATGGATGGGGTTGTTAGGGAGGTAAATGCAAGAGTCTTGGAAAGAGGGGCAAGTATGAAGTCTGTTGGGGATGAGAGAGCTTGGGAAGTGAGTCAGTTGTTGTTCGCTGATGATACAGCGCTGGTGGCGGATTCATGTGAGAAACTGCAGAAGCTGGTGACGGAGTTTGGTAAAGTGTGTGGAAGAAGAAAGTTAAGAGTAAATGTGAATAAGAGCAAGGTTATTAGGTACAGTAGGGTTGAGGGTCAAGTCAATTGGGAGGTGAGTTTGAATGGAGAAAAACTGGAGGAAGTGAAGTGTTTTAGATATCTGGGAGTGGATCTGTCAGCGGATGGAACCATGGAAGCGGAAGTGGATCATAGGGTGGGGGAGGGGGCGAAAATTTTGGGAGCCTTGAAAAATGTGTGGAAGTCGAGAACATTATCTCGGAAAGCAAAAATGGGTATGTTTGAAGGAATAGTGGTTCCAACAATGTTGTATGGTTGCGAGGCGTGGGCTATGGATAGAGTTGTGCGCAGGAGGATGGAGGTGCTGGAAATGAGATGTTTGAGGACAATGTGTGGTGTGAGGTGGTTTGATCGAGTAAGTAACGTAAGGGTAAGAGAGATGTGTGGAAATAAAAAGAGCGTGGTTGAGAGAGCAGAAGAGGGTGTTTTGAAATGGTTTGGTCACATGGAGAGAATGAGTGAGGAAAGATTGACCAAGAGGCTATATGTGTCGGAGGTGGAGGGAACGAGGAGAAGAGGGAGACCAAATTGGAGGTGGAAAGATGGAGTGAAAAAGATTTTGTGTGATCGGAGCCTGAACATGCAAGAGGGTGAAAGGAGGGCAAGGAATAGAGTGAATTGGAGCGATGTGGTATACCGGGGTTGACGTGCTGTCAGTGGATTGAATCAAGGCATGTGTATGGGGGTGGGTTGGGCCATTTCTTTCGTCTGTTTCCTTGCGCTACCTCGCAAACGCGGGAGACAGCAAAAAAAAAAAAAAAAAAAAAAAAAAAAATATATATATATATATATATATATATATATATATATATATATATATATACATCTATATATATATATATATATATATATATATATATATATATATATATATATATATATATATATATATATATATCTATATATATCTATATATATCTATATATATCTATATATATCTATATATATATATATATATATAAATATATGTATATTTGCGTGTGTGGACGTGTGTATGTACATGTGTATGGGGGGGGGGGGCCATTTCTTTCGTCTGTTTCCTTGCGCTACCTCGCAAACGCGGGAGACAGCGACAAAGTATAAAAAAAAAAAAAAATAAATAAAAATAAAAAAATATATATATATATATATATAAATAATGACCCCAAGTCCAATTTCTATGAAAGAGAAGTAGTATTACCCAGAATCTCTTTCTAAAGGATCCTGCATCCTAAGTTGTGCTAACTTGAGTAGCAAGGAAATGAAGACTCCTTCGGAGTGAAAAGTTCTTTAATGAAACTGTAGTCCAATGATACAACCTTACTAAAGGTGACTTTTCACTTGCTGTGTACCTTCTTGCAAGTGGATCTCAGGAACACCTATATCTATTTTTCAGTACATTTATAACAACCACAGGACTAATATACATGAAAGAGTTCCAGTGTTACCTAGGGCCTTTCTACAGCCTCATGCAGACCAAGAAAGTGCTACTTTCAGTAGCTCAGAAATGCAGACTCCTTTGAAGAGAGAAATTCTTCAACAAGATTGTACATACTTCTAATTCTAGAGCCTCACCAAAGATGACTTTTCACTCGCAGTGTAACCTCTAGCAAGCGGAGTCCCGTAACATATGACACCTATATATATATATATATATATATATATATATATATATATATATATATATATATATATATATATATATATATATGCGACTAAAAGGGGAGGGAGCGGGGGCTGCAAATCCTCCCCTCTCGTTTTTTTTTTTATTTTCCAAAAGAAGGAACAGAGAACGAGGCCAGGTGAGGATATTCCCTCAGAGGCCCAGTCCTCTGTTCTTAACGCTACCTTGCCAACGCGGGAAATGGCGAATAGTATGAAAGAAAAGATATATATATATATATATATATATATATATATATATATATATATATATATATATATATATATATATATATATCGCTGTCTCCCGCGTTACTGAGGTAGCACAAGGAAACAGACAAAAGAATGGCCCAACCCACCCACATACACATGTATATACATACACGTCCAGACATGCAAATATACATATCTATACATCTCAACGTATACATGTATATATACACACAGACATATACATATATACACATGTACATCATTCATACTGTCTGCCTTTATTCATTCCCATCGCCACCCCGCCAAACATAAAATAAGAATCCCCTCCCCCCTCATGAGCGCAAGGAAACAGACAAAAGAATGGCCCAACCCACCCACATACACATGCATATACATACACGTCCACACATGCAAATATACATATCTATACATCTCAACGTATACATGTATATATACACACAGACATATACATATATACACATGTACATAATTCATACTGTCTGCCTTTATTCATTTCCGTCGCCACCCCGCCAAACATAAAATAACAATCCCCTCCCCCTCATGTGCTCGAGGTAGCGCTAGGAAAAGACAAGAAAGGCCACATTTGCTCACACTCAGTCTCTAGCTGTCATGTAATTAATATATGTTTCCTTGCGCTACCTCGCAAACGCGGGAGACAGCGACAAAGTATAAAAAAAAAAAAAAATATATATATATATATATATATATATATATATATATATATATATATATATATATATATATAAAGAGTGTGGTTGAGAGAGCAGAATAGGGTGTTTTGAAATGGTTTGGTCACATGGAGAAAATGAGTGAGGAAAGATTGACAAAGAGCATATATGTGCCATAGGTGGAGGGAATGAGAAGCGGGAGACCAAATTGGAGGTGGAAAGATGGAGTGAAAAATATTTTGAGTGATCGGGGTCTGAACATACAGGAGAGTGAAAGGCGTGCAAGGAATAGAGTGAATTGGAACGATGTGGTATACCAGGGTCGACGTGCTGTTAATGGACTGAACCAGGGCATGTGAAGCATCTGGGGTAAGCTATGGAAAGCTTTGTGGGACCTGGATGTGGAAAGGGAGCTGTGGTTTCGGTGCATTACACATGACAGCTAGAAACTGAATTTGAACGAATGTGGCCTTTGTTGTCTTTTCCTAGTGGTACCTAGCACATGCGGGGGAGGGGATTGTCATTTCATGTGTGGCGTGGTGGCAACAGAATAAATAAAGGCAGCAAGTATGAATTATGTACATGTGTATATATGTATATGTCTGTGTATGTATATATATGTATACATTGAAATGTATAGGTATGTATATGTGCATGTGTGGATGTGCATGCATATACATGTGTACGTGGGTGGGTTGGGCCATTCTTTCATCTGTTTCCTTGTGCTACCTCGCTGATGCGGGAGACAGCGACAAAATATAATAAATATAAATAAATAAACAAATATTATTCTTATTTATTTATCTATTTTGCTTTGTCACTGTCTCCCGCATTAGCGAGGTAGTGCAAGGAAACAGACGAAAGAATGGCCCAACCCACCCACATACACATGTATATACATACACGTCCACACATGCAAATATACATACCTATACATCTCAATGTATACATATATATATACACACACAAACATATACATATACACATGTACATAATTCATACTGTCTGCCTTTATTCACTCCCATCGCCACCTCGCCACACATGGAATAACAACCCTATCCCCCCTCATGTGTGCGAGGTATTGCTAGGAAAAGACAACAAAGTTCACATCCAGGCCCCACAAAACTTTCCATGGTTTACCCCAGACGCTTCACATGCCCTGGTTCAATACACTGACAGCACGTCGACCCCGGTATACCACATTGTTCCAGTTCACTTTATTCCTTGCACGCCTTTCACCCTCCTGCATGTTCAGGCCCCGATCACTCAAAATCTTTTTCACTTCATCTTTCCACCTCCAATTTGGTCTCCCACCTCTCCTCGTTCCCTCAACCTCTGACACATAAATCCTCTTTGTCAATCTTTCTTCACTCATTCTCTCCATGTGACCAAACCATTTCAAAACACCCTCTTCTGCTCTCTCAACCACACTCTTTATCACCACACATCTCTCTTACCCTTTCATTACTTACTCGATCAAACCACCTCACACCACATATTGTCCTCAAACATCTCATTTCCAGCACATCCACCCTCCTATGCACAACTCTTTCTATAGCCCACGCCTCGCAACCATATAACATTGTTGAAACCACTATTTCTTCACACACCCATTTTTGCTTTCCAAGATAACGTTCTCGATTTCCACGCATTTTTCAACGCTCCCAGAACTTTCGCCCCCTCTCCCACCCTATGATTCACTTCCGCTTCCATGGTTTCATCCGCTGCCAAATCCACTCCCAGATATCTAAAACACTTCACTTCGTCCAGTTTTTCTCCATTGAAACTTACCTCCCAATTGACTTGTTCCTCAACCCTCCTGTACCTAATAACCTTGCTCTTATTCACATTTACTCTTAGCTTTCTTCTTTCACACACTTTACCAAACTCAGTCACCAGCTTCTGCAGTTTCTCACCCGAATCAACCACCAGCGCTGTATCATCAGCGAACAACAACTGACTCACTTCCCAAGCTCTTTCATCCACAACAGACTGCATACTTGCCCCTCTTTCAAAAACTCTTGCATTCACCTCCCCAACAACCTCATCCATAAACAAATCAAACAACCATGGAGACATCAAGCACCCCTGCCGCAAACCAACATTCACTGAGAACCAATCACCTTCCTCTCTCCCTACATGTACACACACACCCACACACACACACATACACACATATATATATATATAGTACCCCTCCTCCCCTCTCATTTTGAAAAGAAGGGACAGAGAAGGGGGCCAAGTGAGGATATTCCCTCTAAGGCTCAGTCCTCTGTTCTTAATGCTACCTTGCTGACATGGGAAATGGCAAACATCTATGAGGGTGAGAGGGGTAAAGGTTCTGGGAGCAATGAAGAATGTGGTGTGAGGTGATTTGCTCGAGTAAGTAATGAAAGGGTAAGAGAGATGTGTGGAAATAAAAAGAGTGTGGTTGAGAGAGCAGAATAGGGTGTGTTGAAATGGTTTGGACTATTGAGAGAATGAGAGGAAAGACTGATAAAGAGGATATATGAGTCAGAAGTGGAGGGAAGAAGGAGAAGCTGGAGACCAAATTGGTGGTGGAAGGATGGAGTGAAAAAGATCGAGAGCGATCGTAGCCTGAACATACAGGAGGGTGAGAGGTGTGCAAGAAATACAGTGAATTGGAACGATGCAGTATACTGGGGTCGACATGCTGTCAATGGACTGAACCAGTGCATGTGAAGCTTCTGAGGTAAACCATGGAAAGGTCTGTGGGGCCTGGATATGGATAGGGGCTGTCATTTCGGTGCATTACATATGACAGCTAGAGACTGAGTGTGAATGAATGTGGCCTTTCGTTGTCTGTATTCCTGGCACCGCCTCTCTGAAGCAGGGGATAGTGATGCTGTCTTCCTGTGGGGCGGGGTAGCAACAAGAATGGATGAAGGAAAGCATGAATATGTATATGTGTTTGTTTGTAATGTCTGCATATTTGTATGTATATGTATGTATGTGGGCAATTATATATATATATATATATATATATATATATATATATATGCCCGAACCATTTCAAAACACCCTCTTCTGCTCTCTCAACCACGCTCTTTTTATTTCCACACATCTCTCTTACCCTTACATTACTTACTCGATCAAACCACCACACTCCACACATTGTTCTCAAACATCTCATTTCCAGCACATCCACCCTCCTGCGCACAACTCTATCCATAGCCCACGCCTCGCAACCATACAACATTGTTGGAACCACTATTCCTTCAAACATACCCATTTTTGCTTTCCGAGATAATGTTCTCGACTTCTACACATTCTTCAAGGCTCCCAGGATTTTCGCCCCCTCCCCCACCCTATGATTCACTTCCGCTTCCATGGTTCCATCCGGTGCCAAATCCACTCCCAGATATCTAAAACACTTTACTTCCTCCAGTTTTTCTCCATTCAAACTTACCTCCCAATTGACTTGACCCTCAACCCTACTGTACCTAATAACCTTGCTTTTATTCACATTTACTCTTAACTTTCTTCTTTCACACACTTTACCGAACTCTCTTATTCACATTTACTCTTAACTTTCTTCTTTCACACACTTTACCAAACTCAGTCACCAGCTTCTGCAGTTTCTCACATGAATCAGCCACCAGCGCTGTATCATCAGCGAACAACAACTGACTCACTTCCCAAGCTCTCTCATCCCAACAGACTTCATACTTGCCCCTCTTTCCAAAACTCTTGCATTCACCTCCCTAACAAACCCATCCATAGACAAATTAAACCACCATGGAGACATCACACACCCCTGCCACAAACCTACATTCACTGAGAACCAATCACTTTCCTCTCTTCCTACTTGTACACATGCCTTACATTCTCGATAAAAACTTTTCACTGCTTCTAGCAACTTACCCCAACACCATATACTCTTAACACCTTCCACAGAGCATCTCTATCAACTCTCACATGCCTTCTCCAGATCTACAAATGCTAAATACAAATCCATCTCTTTTTCTAAGTATTTTTCACATACATTCTTCAAAGCAAACACCTGATCCAAACATCCTCTACCACATCTGAAACCAAACTGCTCTTCCCCAGTCTGATGCTCTATACATGCCTTCACCCTCTCAATCAATACCCTCCTATATAATTTCCCAGGAATACTCAACAAACTTACACTGCTGTAATTTGAACACTCACCTTTATCCTCTTTGCCTTTATACAATGGCACTATGCATGCATTTCGCTAATCCCCAGTCAAGAACACAGTCACCTCCTTTTTTATAAATTCCACTGCAATACCATCCAAACCCACCGCCTTGCTGGCTTTCATCTTCCCCAAAGCTTTCACTACCTTTTCTCTCTTTACCAAACCATTCTCCCTGACCCTCTCACTTCACACATCAACTCGACCAAAACACTCTATCATCAAACACATTCAACAACCCTTCAAAATACTCACTCCATCTTCTCACTTCACCACTACTTGTTATTACCTCCCCATTTGCCCCCTTCACCGATGTTCCCATTTCTTCTCTTGTCTTAAGCACTTAATTTACCTCCTTCCAAAACACCTCTTTATTCTCCCTAAAATCTAACGATACTCTCTCACCCCAACTCTAATGCACCTCTCTTTTTCACCTCTTGCACCTTTCTCTTGACCTCCTGCCTCTTTCTTTTATACATCTCCCAGTAATTTGCACTATTTCCCTGCGAAAATCGTCCAAATGCCTCTCTCTTCTCTTTCACTAATAATCTTACTCCTTCATCCCACCACTCACTACCCTCTCTAATCTGCCCACCTCCCACCTTTCTCACGAAACATGCATCTTTTGCCCAAGCCATCACTGCTTTCCTAAATACATTTCATTCCTCCCCCACTCCCCTTACATCGTTTGCTCTCACCTTTTTCCATTCTGCACTCAATCTCTCCTAGTACTTCCTCACACAAGTCACCTTTCCAAGCTCACTTACTTTCACCACTCTCTTCATCCCAACACTCTCTCTTCTTTTCTGAAAACCTCAACAAATCTTCACCTTCGCCTCCACATCCCTCCAGTTGCCCCTCTCAGTACATAAACATTCAAAAGTCTCTCTTTCACATGCCTATCAATTAACATGTAATCCAATAACACTCTCTGGCCATCTCTCTTACCTACATACGTATACTTATGTATATCGCTCTGTTTAAACCAGGTATTCCAAATCACCAGTCCTTTTTCAGCAAACAAATCTACAAGCTCTTCACCATTTCCATTTACAACACTGAACACCCCATGTACACCAATTATACCCTTAACTGCCAAATTACGCACCTTTGCAATCAAATCACCCATCACTATAACCCAGTCTCGTGCATCAAAGCTGCTAACACACTCACTCAGCTGCTCCCAAAACACTTACCTCTCAAGATCTTTCTTTTCATGACCGGGTGCATAGGCACCAATAACCACCCATCTCTCTCCTGGGGATTGGGAAGAAAGAGTACTTCCCATGTATTCCCTGCATGTCATAAAAAGCAACTAAAAGGGGAGGGATTGGAGGGCTGGAAATGTATGATGTATGTATGTGGAAAATACTTGCACTCTTACCTATGTAGCTCTCTTATCTTTCTGCCTCACCCACACATGGACAACTGGCATTGTGTCCACAAACATACAATCTCTCCTTGTCACACATAACACTCGACAACACTAAGTCATACAGCTCATTCTTCATAACTCTAGATTTTCCTGTAGTGAAAGCCATGTGCTAGCCCTGCCTTTTGACAGAATGGTAGGAGCAATAGAGAGAAGTAGTGAACAGGAACATTTAGGAGGAAACTTTAGGTAGAAGTAGTAGGTAGGAACATTGAGCAGGTGCATTAGATAAAGGTAGTCAACAGGAACATTAGGTAGGACCATAAGAGCCTCTGCAAACACTACACTAAACTTTCCCTCTGCCAGTGGCCTGTTAAGGGTGACACACTAAAGGCTATAAAGTGGCACTGCAGTTCACTAGTTATAGGGACTTTATTGCTGTAGCCATCCCCATGAGGAGTTCCAGAAGGGAACAGGCATCAGAGATATACCGTTAATGCTTGTTTACCAATAGCTTCTCAGCTACGTCTCTTCCTTGTATATCAACTGCATGTTCTACGTCTTTTATCTCATTCTTGTATCACCCCTGACGATGTGATTATTACAAAAAAGTGCACTTGGGAACCTATCGTGTTTCATTTTCCTGTGGTTTTTACATATACTGGTTCACATGCACCAATGTAACCTCTTGCAATACATTACCTATTATCATTATACTTGATCACCATTTCCCGCTTCAGCGAAGTGGTGCCAGGAAAAGACGAAGAATGACTCATCCATTCACATACACATAAATATACATAAATGCCCATTTTTTTTTTTTTTTTTTTTTTTATACTTTGTCGCTGTTTCCCGCGTTTGCGAGGTAGCGCAAGGAAACAGACGAAAGAAATTCCCCAACCCCCCCCATACACATGTACATACACACGTCCACACACACAAATATACATACCTACACAGCTTTCCATGGTTTACCCCGGACGCTTCACATGCCTTGATTCAATCCACTGACAGCACGTCAACCCCTGTATACCACATCGCTCCAATTCACTCTATTCCTTGCCCTCCTTTCACCCTCCTGCATGTTCAGGCCCCGATCACACAAAATCTTTTTCACTCCATCTTTCCACCTCCAATTTGGTCTCCCTCTTCTCCTCGTTCCCTCCACCTCCGACACATATATCCTCTTGGTCAATCTTTCCTCACTCATTCTCTCCATGTGCCCAAACCATTTTAAAACACCCTCTTCTGCTCTCTCAACCACGCTCTTTTTATTTCCACACATCTCTCTTACCCTTACGTTACTTACTCGATCAAACCACCTCACACCACACATTGTCCTCAAACATCTCATTTCCAGCACATCCATCCTCCTGCGCACAACTCTATCCATAGCCCACGCCTCGCAACCATACAACATTGTTGGAACTACTATTCCTTCAAACATACCCATTTTTGCTTTCCGGGATAATGTTCTCGACTTCCACACATTTTTCAAGGCTCCCAAAATTTTCGCCCCCTCCCCCACCCTATGATCCACTTCCGCTTCCATGGTTCCATCCGCTGACAGATCCACTCCCAGATATCTAAAACACTTCACTTCCTCCAGTTTTTCACCATTCAAACTCACCTCCCAATTGACTTGACCCTCAACCCTACTGTACCTAATAACCTTGCTCTTATTCACATTTACTCTTAACTTTCTTCTTCCACACACTTTACCAAACTCCGTCACCAGCTTCTGCAGTTTCTCACATGAATCCGCCACCAGTGCTGTATCATCAGCGAACAACAACTGACTCACTTCCCAAGCTCTCTCATCCCCAACAGACTTCATACTTGCCCCTCTTTCCAAGACTCTTGCATTTACCTCCCTAACAACCCCATCCATAAACAAATTAAACAACCATGGAGACATCACACACCCCTGCCGCAAACCTACATTCACTGAGAACCAATCACTTTCCTCTCTTCCTACACGTACACATGCCTTACATCCTCGATAAAAACTTTTCACTGCTTCTAACAACTTGCCTCCCACACCATATATTCTTAATACCTTCCACAGAGCATCTCTATCAACTCTATCATATGCCTTCTCCAGATCCATAAATGCTACATACAAATCCATTTGCTTTTCTAAGTATTTCTCACATACATTCTTCAAAGCAAACACCTGATCCACACATCCTCTACCACTTCTGAAACCACACTGCTCTTCCCCAATCTGATGCTCTGTACATGCCTTCACCCTTTCAAATCAATACCCTCCCATATAATTTACCAGGAATACTCAACAAACTTATACCTCTGTAATTTGAGCACTCACTCTTATCCCCTTTGCCTTTGTACAATGCCCATACACGTACATATACATATAAACATACATATACATATATATAAACAGACATATGCATATATACATATGTAGATATTCATACTTGCTTTACTTCAATCCATTCCCAGAGCCACCCTTCCCCACAGGAAACAGTACTGCTGTTCCCCACTTCAACGAGGTAGCGCCAGGAAAACAGACAAAAAGGCCACATCTGTTCACACTCAGTCTTTAGCAGTCATGTGTAATGCACATGGAAAGGCCCCACTGACCCCCTTCTCTGTTCCTTCATTTGGAAAATTAAACATTTGAGGGGAGGATTTCTAGCCCCCTGCTCCCTTCTCTTTTAGTTACCTTCTATGGCACGCAGGGAATACATGGGAAGTATTCTTTCTCCTCTCTCTCTCTCTCTCTCTCTCTCTCTCTCTCTCTCTCTCTATATATATATATATATATATATATATATAAACATGTGTGTGTGTGTGTGTGTGTGTGTGTGAATAAGAGCAAGATTATTAGGTACAGTAAGGTTGAGGGACAAGTCAATTGGGAGGTAAGTTTGAATGGAGAAACTTGAGGAGGTGAAGTGTTTTAGATACCTGGGAGTGGATTTGGCAGCGGATGGAACCAAGGAAGTGGAAGTGAATCATAGGGTGGGGGAGGGGGCGAAAGTTCTGGGAGCGTTGAGGAATGTGTGGAAATCGAGAACATTATCTCAGAAAGCAAAAATGGGTATGTTTGAAGGAATAGTGGTTCCAACAATGTTATACGGTTGCGAGGCATGGGCTATAGATAGAGTTGTGCGGAGGAGGGTGGATGTGTTGGAAATGAGATGTTTGAGGACAATATGTGGTGTGAGGTGGTTTAATCAGGTAAGTAATAATAGGGTAAGAGAAATGTGTGGTAATAAAAAGAGTGTGGTTGAGAGAGCAGAAGAGAGTGTTTTGAAATGGTTTGGTCACATGGAGAGAATGAGTGAGGAAAGATTGACCAAGAGGATATATGTGTCAGAGGTGGAGGGAACAAGGAGAAGTGAGAGACCAAATTGGAGGTAGAAAGATGGAGTGAAAAAGATTTTGAGTGATCATGGCCTGAACATGCAGGAGGGTGAAAGGTGTGCAAGGAATAGAGTGAACTGGAACGACGTGGTATATTGGGGTTGATGTGCTGTCAATGGATTGAACCAGGGCATGTGAAGCATCTGGGGTAAACCATGGAAAGTTCTGTGGGGCCTGGATGTGGAAAGGGAGCTGTGGTTTCAGTGCATTATTACATGACAACTAGAGACTGAGTGTGAACGAATGTGGCCTTTGTTATCTTTTCCTCGCGCTACCTTGCGTACATGAGGGGGAGGGGGTTTTCATATCGTGTGACGGGGTGGCGATGGGAATGAATAAAGGCAGACAGAATGAATTATGTTTATGTGTATATATGTATATGTCTGTGTGTGTATATACACGTATACGATGAGATGTATAGGTATGTATATTTGCGTGTGTGGACGTGTATGTATATACATGTGTATGTGGGTGGGTTGGGCCATTCTTTCGTCTGTTTCCTTGCGCTATCTCGCTAATGCTGGAGACAGCGACAAAGCAAAGTAAAGAAAGATAAATTAATAAATAATATATATATCATACATGATCATCATTTCCCATGTCAGTAAAGCAGCACCAAGAACAGATAATGATAGGCCACATCTGCTCATATCCATTCTCTAGCTGTCATGTGTAATACACCAAAACCACAGTCACCTATCCACAACCAGGCTCCACGGAATTTCTATGGCTTACCCAGATGTTTCACATGCTCTGGTTCAGTCCACTGACAGCATGTCAAACCATGTATACCACAGCGTTCTAATTCACTCTATCCTGTGGATAACGTTCATCCTCCAGCATGTTCAGGCCCTGATCACTAAAAATCTTTTTAACTCCATCTTTCCATCTCCAATCTGATCTCCCCATTCTCCTTGTTACCTCCACTTCTGACACATATATCTTCTTTGTCAACCTTTCCACACTCATTCTCTCTAAATGTCCAAACCATTTCACCACACCCTCTTCTGCTTTCTCATCCAAACTCTTTCTATCACCACATATCACTCTTGCCCTCTCATTACTTAATCAATCTACTTCACACTATGACTGTCCTCAAATGTTTCACTTCAAATACATCTGCCCTCTTTTGCACAGCCTTATCTACAACCCATGCCTTGCATCAATATAATATTGTTAGGACTACTATTCCTTCAAACACACCCATTTTTGCTATCCCAGATAACATTCTCTCTTTCCACGCATTCTTCTGCACTCCCAGAACCTTTGCCCCCTCCCTTACCCTACAACTAAGTCACAACAGAACAAGGATCATCAGCGCAGATTTCTGCCTACACTCGAGAAGAGAAGAGACACCATCAAATGAGACTACACCCTTCACACAACTTCCAACCCCAAAAAAGTCCCAAAAGCACAGCCTTGAGCTGTCCCTGGCCACTATGCCAGACCATGGGCCATATAAAAAACAGACACAATCACACATTATTTTCACTACAGGGAGATGATGGCCCAGACATCATCTCCTAATTACTAATACAAGCCAGAGCCATTGACAATAACCCTGGATCACCAGTGTAATACCTTCGCCCACAGTGCCAAATGCCCATCACCAAAAAGCACTACTCCATCAGATGCTCCTACTACACTCACTGGTATCCCTTCCAATTCACATTACTCATCCTTAAAATGCTGAATTATTCAGAGCACTGGCCATGCAGCAACCACTCAAAAAGAAACTCACAAATTCCCTCACCTCCAGTAAAAACACCAAAGAACCCCAGCAATAAACACAACATCCTGCAACTCACTGCCAATGGCATTAGAAACAAATACAGAAATACTCAACCAACTAAAGAGTACACAATACCCACACAGCCCTCATCAGACTCAAATCCAAATACACCTTCCCACCTCTATACGACTACACAACTGTAAGAGAAGACACACAAGACAAGGAGGAGGACTCATAACATTCATCCACTATATCATATTCCTGAACACCACTGACAATACAAGCAGTAGTGAAACAATGAAAAGAACAGAAACAGAATCAGTAAAAATAAAGCATAACTAATTACAACACATTGAACACAAACACCTCCACCTTCCACATGCATCTCCAGATATACTCCCCATCAAACAAACCTGCAGCATACCCAATGCCCACCATCCTCCTTGGCTCAATACTCACACCAAAAATAATCCAGTCATAAATCAACTGCAACCTCTAAATATCCTCAACCTATGCAATCACCTAACCAAACTCCCAATCTATCACCTCCAGCAGCCAACCTTGCCAGACATCTGTTCACCAGCACTACATGCATTGCCCACTTGAAGCACACTACATGAATGCTACATCAGTAATACTCCACTTGGCACAAAGAACCATTAAAAAGACTAGCACAAACTACAGGAAAGCAGATTGGCAAGCTTTCACACAGTAATGGAAACAAAGCCATAAAACTTCAATATTGGTGATTTCCCATTCCCAGATCATGCAATCTCATACTTCATCAGCACCTCCAACTAAGCCAACAAAAGCACACACCACATGGGCATGGAAAGAAATACAACCCAAACTTCTCCCCACAAGTTACACACCTCTTACAGTCAAGAAACAAACTCAGTCAAAACCACTCACCATCAACAGAAAATGAAGGACAAATCCAAACCCTAAATAACACCATCACTAACCTAATCACTGAAGACAAAATGAAACCAGGTACCCCTTGCTCAACACAATAAACCCCAAAACCAACAGCAACCAACTCTGACGCATTTCAAAGATCCATCCTTACCACAGTACTCCAGCCCCCATCCATGAAGCCATTCTGACCCATTCCAATGACATCCCTTCTCACAAATAACAAACATACCCATGAGACAGCTGCCCATCAACCCTTCACTCCCAGTGATACAAGCAATTTAATTCAAAATCTTACAGAACTCTCCTGGAAAAAGCTCTAACAACATATCAAACTTTCACATAATACATGCTGGCCCAGTTGCAACCCAAGTACTTGCATACATCTTTCACCACTCCTGGCTAAATAAAATTTTAAAATTTGGAAACATGCTTACATGATACCAGTCCTAAAGCCCTCTTAACTACCCAGCTCCCCCTCCTGCTACTAACCTAAATCAGTTCTGTCTTTAGCATCCAAACTCGGTGACAAACTGATCCAGAACAGAATCAAGCAAAGTATTCTACTCTCACTTACTCAACATGGCTTCAGACTCAATCCCTTCATCACCACGCTACACAAAGACCTCACACTATACATCATATATAACTTCAATCAACCTCAACCCCTGTCCTACAAAATACTAATAGCAATAGAAATCAACAAAACATCTAACAATGTCCATGTCACATCCTCACTCTGAGGATAATAGACACTAATCTCCACAACAATAACAAAAAGTAGATGGCCCGTTTCATAGTAAGCTGCCATGCCAGTCACTCATATCGGCTTCACTTCTTAAACCCCCCAGTTCTACAATGGCGTTCCCCATGGGACAATTCTTTCTTCAATTCTCTTTAAATTTTCCAACATGACCTCCTATTACTCCCAATAAACCAAAACGTGAAGGTCCACACAATCACAGATGACCTCACAATTACATCACAACACCTTAATACCACAATAGCAACAACAAATATGCAGCACTACATACACAACTGAATCAACAGTTCATCCAAGACAAGAATGTCTGCATTTCCACAGAAGTCTTTAATCACTCTTTCAAACCTAGACAGACATGAATCAAGCAAACACCCTCCAGTCACCTTTAATGGACAATCACTTCTACTGGGCAAAACAACAACCATTATAGGCATCACATGTGACATACACATGACATTCACTCCCCACAGAAAACATCAACATAAAAGCAACACAAAGTAAATGCACTCAGAACACTAACTGGAACCAGATTTGGACAAGAAAATGAAACCCTTCACCTTCTATATAGACAATCCATCTGCTCAATTCTAAACTATGCCTTATCAGCCTGGTCTTCCACTGTCTCATATGCAAATCTCACAAAACTGAGCAATCAGAACAATCACTGGCAGCCTAGCCTATACACATATGTATACATACACATGCATACACATTCATAATTGTCCATTGTCAACCATTCTCAACACCATCCCACCCAACAGGAAACAGCATACATGCATGAAGGAAAAGAATAAATTATAAAATAGACATTCCCTTCTCCCAAGACCCGATTGCCATCCTCTGCGTTAGCAAGGTAGTGCCAGGAAACAGATGAAGAGAGGCAACATCTGCTTACATCCATACATGAGCTGTCATGAGCAGTCATTTGTAACATTTCAAGATGTGATTTGTTCCTCTTTTGTTCTTCATATTGTTATTCTTTTTAATTTTGCTTTGTCGCTGTCTCCCGCGTTAACGAGGTAGCGCAAGGAAACAGACGAAAGAGTGGCCCAACCCATCCACATATGCATGTATATACATACACGTCCACACACGCAAATATACATACCTATACAACTCAACGTATACATATATATACACACACAGACATATACATATATACACATGTACATAATTCATACTGTCTGCTTTATTCATTCCCATCACCACCCCGTCACACATGAAATAACAACTCCCTTCCCCCTCATGTGCACGAGGTTGCGCTAGGAAAAGACAACAAAGGCCACATTCGTTCACACTCAGTCTCTAACTGTCATGTAATAGTACATCGAAACCACAGCTCCCTTTCCACATCCAGGCCCCACAGAACTTTCCATGGTTTACCCCAGACGCTTCACATGCCCTGGTTCAATCCATTGACAGAACGTCGACCCCAATATACCACATCGTTCCAATTCACTATATTCCTTGCACACCTTTCACCCTCCTGCATGTTCAGGCCCCGATCACTCAAAATGTTTTTCACTCCATCTTTCCACCTCCAATTTGGTCTCCCACTTCTCCTTGTTCCCTCCACCTCTGACACATATATCCTCTTGGTCAATCTTTCCTCACTCATTCTCTCCATGAGACGAAACCATTTCAAAACACCCTCTTCTGCTTTCTCAACCACACTCTTTTTATTACCACACATCTCTCTTACCCTATTATTACTTACCCAATCAAACCACCTCACACCACATATTGTCCTCAAACATCTCATTTCCAGCAAATCTATAATAAATTTGACTGAAGATGGGCAATGTTCATGTGCCCAAAATGTCTCATGTATTTCAAGAATAAAGTGAAAATTAATAGAGGACATTTAATTCACACTTTATCTGATAAGGCAATATATCTGGTAAGAAAAACTGAAAAATAAAAACAAAAGAAAGTGAGTGAGTGTTAGATATGCAATGGTCTTTAACAAAGAGTATAATAAAGAAAATATTCTGCCTAATCATGTCTGGGGTAAACCATGGAAAGGTCTGTGGGGCCTAGATGTGGACAGGGAGCTGTGGTTTCAGTGTATTACAGAGACTGAGTGTGAACAAAAACCATCATGTGTAATGCACCGAAACCACATCTCCCTATCCACATCGGGAGTAAGAGAGAAAGAATAATCCCCACATATTCCCTGCATGTTGTACAAGGCAACTAAAAGGGAAGGGAGCAGGGGGCTGGCAATCCTCCCCTCCCGTTTTTCAATTTTTCAAAAGAAGGAACAAAGAAGGGGGCCAAGTGAGGATATTCCCTCTAAGGCTCAGTCCTTTGTTCTTAAAGCTGTCATGTGTAATGCACCGAAACCATTTCCCATATTAGCACTGTAATGCCAGGAACAAAGGCAGCATTTGCTCACATATACTCTTTACATGCGTAATGCTATGAAACTACAGCTTCCTATACACAACCAAGCCCTAAAGACCTTTCTGTGGTTTACCCCAGCCACTTCATATGTCCTGGTTCCATCCAATAACACCACAGTAGCCCATGTATACTGGACCTAAAATATCAAGGTTACCTCATGAGTAAAAAGGAACTACTGGCAAGGCTGTAATACTGGAAGTACAGTCTTGGCAAAGAGATTCTTATTCCTAAAAGAATCTATACTTCCCTCCTACTGGAAATAGTACAGCCTTGGGCTGCAGGAGTTTTCAGAAAGGTCTTGGGCAATAACAGGACTCTTTCATAAAAACTGTGTATATATATACATATATATAACACAAAAATTAACAATACATGCAAAACTTGATATTCTGAATGACAAAAAACACAACTTGTGAAAGTAACGTATCTGGTCACATATATTGCTCTTAGTTGGAAAAGGGGCAGAAACCTGATTAATACTCGCTTGACTGGGGATTGGAGGAGAAATGGGGAGAGAGCAGAAGAGACAGTAACAGGACTAGCCAGTCTTTCAGTTTTAGAGGACTGAACATTTGCGCTGTCTTCTTTTCATAGGCTCTGGCCGGAGGACTGCTCTTACAGCTTCATCAAACACCTGCAAAATACATTACTATGTGAGTTATATCATATTCAAGACATCTTATGAAAGACAGTGTTGATGAAAGTATCTAATATAATAAACTTTAAACAGCAGCCATGGTCTGCAAATTTTATCATGGAGTGTGAAACAAAATATCCAATTATGATATGGTAGAATAACATTTAAAAGCAACAGAATAATCACAGACATTGATATTATTACCTTTCCCATAACCTAGTTCTGTACTAAGTGAATGCCAAATGGGGGTATGAATAATGAAGCTCCTGACAACAAAGGAAGATGTGGTAATGACTTCTTACTTTCTTTTGAGTTTGTTCTCTTATTTCACACACATGCAGTGTTGTGGTATATAACCTAATCAGGTTTGGATGGTATTGCAGTGGAATTTATTAAAAAAGGGGGTGACTGTATTGTTGACTGGTTGGTATGGTTATTTAATGTATGTATGACTCATGGTGAGGTGCCTGAGGATTGGCGGAATGCGTGCATAGTGCCATTGTACAAAGGCAAAGGGGATAAGAGTGAGTGCTCAAATTACAGAGGTATAAGTTTGTTGAGTATTCCTGGTAAATTATATGGGAGGGTATTAATTGAGAGGGTGAAGGCATGTACAGAGCATCAGATTGGGGAAGAGCAGTGTGGTTTCAGAAGTGGTAGAGGATGTGTGGATCAGGTGTTTGCTTTGAAGAATGTATGTGAGAAATACTTAGAAAAGCAAATGGATTTGTATGTAGCATTTATGGATCTGGAGAAGGCATATGATAGAGTTGATAGAGATGCTCTTTGGAAGGTATTAAGAATATATGGTGTGGGAGGAAAGTTGTTAGAAGCAGTGAAAAGTTTTTATCGAGGATGTAAGGCATGTGTACGTGTAGGAAGAGAGGAAAGTGATTGGTTCTCAGTGAATGTAGGTTTGCGGCAGGGGTGTGTGATGTCTCCATGGTTGTTTAATTTGTTTATGGATGGGGTTGTTAGGGAGGTAAATGCAAGAGTTTTGGAAAGAGGGGCAAGTATGAAGTCTGTTGGGGATGAGAGAGCTTGGGAAGTGAGTCAGTTGTTGTTCGCTGATGACACAGCGCTGGTGGCTGATTCATGTGTGAAACTGCAGAAGCTGGTGACTGAGTTTGGTAAAGTGTGTGGAAGAAGAAAGTTAAGAGTAAATGTGAATAAGAGCAAGGTTATTAGGTACAGTAGGGTTGAGGGTCAAATCAATTGGGAGGTGAGTTTGAATGGAGAAAAACTGGAGGAAGTGAAGTGTTTTAGATATCTGGGAGTGGATCTGGCAGCGGATGGAAACATGGAAGCGGAAGTGGATCATAGGGTGGGGGAGGGGGCGAAAATTCTGGGGGCCTTGAAGAATGTGTGGAAGTCGAGAACATTATCTCGGAAAGCAAAAATGGGTATGTTTGAAGGAATAGTGGTTCCAACAATGTTGTATGGTTGCGAGGCATGGGCTATGGATAGAGTTGTGCGCAGGAGGATGAATGTGCTGGAAATGAGATGTTTGAGGACAATGTGTGGTGTGAGGTGGTTTGATCGAGTGAGTAACGTAAGGGTAAGAGAGATGTGTGGAAATAAAAAGAGCGTGGTTGAGAGAGCAGAAGAGGGTGTTTTGAAGTGGTTTGGGCACATGGAGAGGATGAGTGAGGAAAGATTGACCAAGAGGATATATGTGTCGGAGTTGGAGGGAACAAGGAGAAGAGGGAGACCAAATTGGAGGTGGAAAGATGGAGTGAAAAAGATTTTGTGTGATCGGGGCCTGAACATGCAGGAGGGTGAAAGGAGGGCAAGGAATAGAGTGAATTGGAGCGATGTGGTATACCGGGGCTGACGTGCTGTCAGTGGATTGAATCAAGGCATGTGAAGCGTCTGGGGTAAACCATGGAAAGCTGTGTAGGTATGTATATTTGCGTGTGTGGACGTATGTATATACATGTGTATGGGGGGGGGGTTGGGCCATTTCTTTCGTCTGTTTCCTTGCGCTACCTCGCAAACGCGGGAGACAGCGACAAAGTATAAAAAAAAAAAAAAAAAAAATATTTTTCTAATAGGGGAAACAGAAGAAGTCAAGCAGGGAATGCTCATCCTCCTTGAAGGTTCAGATTGGGGTGTTTGAATGTGTGTGAATGTAACCAAGATGAGAAGAAAGGAGAGATAGATAGTACATTTGAGGAAAGAAACCTGAATGTTCTGGCTCAGTGAAACAAAGCTCAAGGGTAAAGGGGAAGAATGCTTTGGAAAAGTCTTGGGAGTAAAGTCAGGGATTGGTGAGAACAAAAGCTAAGGAAGGAGTAGCTCTACTCCTGAAGCAGGAGTTGTGAGGGTGTGACAGAGTGTAAGACATTAAATTCTAGAATGATCTGGGTAAAACTGAAAGTCGATGGAGAGTGACGGGTGATTATTGGTGCTTATGCACCTGGTCATGAGAAGAAAGATCATGAGAGGCAAGTGTTTTGGGAGCAACTGAGTGAGTGTGTCAGCAGCTTTGATATATGAGACCACGTTTTAGTGATGGGTGATTTACATGTGAAAGTGAGTAATGTGGCAGTTTAGGGTATAATTGGTGTACACAGGGTATTCAGTGTTATGAAAGGAAATGGTGAAGAGCTTGTGGATTCGAGCTGAAAAAAGACTGGCGATTGGGAATAACTGGTTTAAAAAAGAGATATACATAAGTGAGTAGGAGAGATGGTTAAAGGGCATTATTGGATTATGTGGTAATTGATAAGTGTGTAAAAGATAGACTTTTGGATGTTAAATGTGTTGAGAGGGGCAGCTGGAGGGATGTCTAAGTATCTTGTGGAGGTTAAGGTGAAGATTTGTAGAGGTTTTCAAAAAAGAAGAGAGAATCTTGGGGAGAAGAGAGTAGTGAAAGTAAGTGAGCTTGGAAAGGATACTTGTGTGAGGAAGTACCATTAGAGATTGAGTGTAGAATGGCAAAAGATGAAAGCAAATGACATGAGGGGAGTGGGTGAGGAAGGGGATGTATTTAGGGGTAGAGTAATGGCATGTGCAAAAGATGCATGTGGCATGAGAAAGGTGGGAGGTGGGCAGATTAGAAAGGGAAGAGTGGTGGGATGAAGTAAAACTGTTAGTGAAAGAGAAAAGAGAGGCACTTGGGTGATACTTATGAGGAAAGTGTGCAAATGAATGGGAGATATATAAAAGAAAGTGGCAGGAAGTCAAGAGGAAGTTGCAAGGGTTCAAAAAGAGGGCAAATGAAAGTCAGGGTAAGAAAGTATCATTAAACTTTAGGGAGAATAAAAATATGTTTTGGAAGGAGGTAAATAACTTGTGTAAGACACGAGAACAAATGGGAACATCAATGAAGGGGGGCACGGGGGAAAGAGATATGAGGTAGTGATGAAGTGAGAAGGAGATGGAGTAGATGGAGTGAGTATTTTGAAGGTCTGTTGTATGTGTTTGATGACAGAGTGGCAAGGCGGCAGGTTTGGCTGGTATTGCAATTGAATCTATTGAAAAAGAGGCTCACTGTGTTGTTGATTGGTTAAAAAGAATATCTAATGTATGAATGAGTCATAGTGAAGTGCCTGAGGATTGGCGGAATCCAAACATAATGCCACTGTAAAATGGCAAAGGTGGTACAGGTGAGTGTTCAACCTACAGAGGCATAAGTTTTTTTTAATAATCCTGGGAAATTGCATGGGAGAGTATTGAATGAGAGGGTGAAGGAATATACAGATCATCAGAGTGGGGAAGAGCAGTGTGGTTTCAGAAGTGGTAGAGGATGTGTGGATCAAGTGTCTGCTTTGAAGAATGTGAGAAATACTTAGAAAAACAGATGTATTTGTACGTAGCATTTATGGATCTGGAGAAGGCATATGAAAGGGTTGATAGAGATGCTTTGTGGAAGGTCTTAAGAGTATATGGTGGGGGAGGTAAGTTCCTAGAAGCAGTGAAAAGTTTTTAGAGTTTTTACCAAGGATGCAAAACATGTGTACGAGTAAGAAGGGAGGAGAGTGATTGATTCCCAGTGAAGGTCGGTCTGAGGCAGGGTAAGTGATGTCTCCATGGTTGTTTAATTTGTTTATGGATGGGGTGGTTAGGGATGTAAATGCAAGGGTTTTGGAGAGTGGGGTGAGTATGCAGTATGTTGTGATGAGAGGGCCTAGGAAGTGGTCAATTGTTGCTTGCCATTGATACAGCACTGGTGGCTGATTCCTGTGAGAAACTGCAAAAGTTGGTGAATGACTTTGGAAAAGTGTGTGAAAGGAGAAAATTGAGTAAATGTCAATACAAGCAAGGTTATTAGGTTCAGCAGGGTTGAGGGATAATTCAATTGGGTTGTAAGTTTGAATGGAAAAATAATGGAAGTGAAGTGTTTTGATACCTGGCAGTGAATCTAACAGTGATTGGAGCCATGGAAGTGGAAGTGAGTTAAGGAGTGGGGGAGGCAGTGAAGATTCTGGGAGCAATGAAGAATGTGTGGAAGGAGAAAACATTATGAAGTTAAATCCTGTACAAAGAATGCATAATGGCACCATCTATGGTCCACTGCAGTAAATAACTTCATGGGATTTCCCACCATTGAAAAAAAAATGCTTTACCAACATTAAGCTAACCAAAGAACTAGAAGAGGATAGGTTCAGAGATACAAGTGTCTAGGAAGTGGAAGAACTGTTGAAGTCTCATCACAAAGAGCTGATCAGTGAGCCTCTTCAAAAGCTGCTGACATCTAGCAGCAGCAACAGTATACAAGTACACTTATCGTATTTTGAAGGTTTGTTGAATGTGTTAGATGACAGAGTGGCAGATATAGGGTGTTTTGGTCAGGGTGGTGTGTAAAGTGAGAGGGTTAGGGAGAATGATTTGGTAGACAGAGAAGAGGTAGTGAAAGCTCTGCGGAAGATGGAAGCCGGCAAGGCGGCGGGTTTGGATGGTATTGCAGTGGAATTTATTAAAAAAGGGTGATTGTGTTGTTGACTGGTTGGTAAGGATATTCAATGTATGTATGATTCATGGTGTGGTGCCTGAGGATTGGCAGAATGCATGCATAGTGCCATTGTACAAAGGCAAAGGGGATAAAGGTACAAGGTTCTTGAGTATTCCTGGGAAATTATATGGGAGGGTAATGATTGCGAGGGTGAAAGCATGTACAGAGCAACAGATTGGGGAAGAGCAGTGTGGTTTCAGAAGTGGTAGAGGATGCGTAGATCAGGTGTTTGCTTTGAAGAATATATGTGAGAAATACTTAGAAAAGCAAATGGATTTGTATGTAGCATTTATGGATCTGGAAAAGGCACATGATAAGAGTTGACACAGATGCTCTGTGGAAGGTATTAAGAATATATGGTGTGGGAGGCAAGTTGCTAGAAGCAGTAAATTGTTTTTATCGAGGATATAAGGCATGTGTACCAGTAGGAAAAGAGGAAAGTAATTGGTTCTCATTGAATGTCGGTGTGCAGCTGGGGTGCGTGATGTCTCCATGCTTGTTTAATTTGTTTATGGATGGGGTTGTTAGGGAGGTGAATGCAAGAGTTTTGGAGAGAGGGGCAAATATGCAGTCTGTTGTGGATGAAAGGGCATGGGAAGTGAGTCAGTTGTTGTTTGCTGATGATACAGCGCTGGTGGCTGATTTGGGTGAGAAACTGCAGAGGCTGGTGACTGAGTTTGGTAAAGTGTGTGATAGAAAGCTGAGAGTAAATGTGAATATGAGCAAGGTTATTAGGTACAGTCGGGTTGAGGGACAAGTCAATTGGGAGGTAATTTTGAATGGAGAAAAACTGGAGGAAGTGAAGTGTTTTAGATATCTGAGAGTGGATTTGGCAGTGGATGGAACCATGGAAGCAGAAGTGAGTCACATGGTGAGGGAGGAGGCAAAAGTTCTGGGGGCTTTGAAAAAGGTGAGGAAGGCAAGAACATAATCTTGGAAAGCAAAAATGGGTATGTTTGAAGGCATAGTGGTTCCAACAATGTTATATGGTTGTGAGGGGTGGGCTATAGATAGAGTTGTGCGGAGGAGGGTGGATGTGTTGGAAATGAGATGTTTGAGGACAATATGTGGTGTGAGGTGGTTTGATCGAGTAAGTAATGAAAGGGTAAGAGATATGTGTGGTAATAAAAAGAGTGTGGTTGAAAAAGCAGAAGAGGGTGTTTTGAAATGGTTTGGTCACATGGAGAGAATGGGTGAGGAAAAACTGACAAAGAGGATACATGTGTCAGACATGGAGGGAACGAGAAGTGGGAGACTAAATTGGAGGTGGAAAGATGAAGTGAAAAAGATTTTGAGTGATTGGGGCCTGAACATGCAGGAGGGTGAAAGGCGTGCAAGGAATAGAGTGAATTGGAACGATGTGGTATACCGGGGTCAATGTGCTGTCAATGGATTGAACCAGAGCATGTGAAGTGTCTGGGGTAAACCATGGAAAGTTTTGTGGGGCCTGGATGTGGAAAGGGAGCTGTGGTTTCAGTGCATTATACATGACAGCTCGAGACTGAGTGTGAATGAATGTGGCCTTTGTTGTCTTTTCCTAGTGCTACCTCGCACGCATGCAGGGGGAGGGGGTTGTCATTTCATGTGTGGCGGGGTGGTGACAGGAATGAATAAAGGCAGCAAGGATTAATTATGTACAAGTGTATATATGTATATGTCTGTGTATGCATATATATGCATACGTAGAAATGTATAGGTATGTATATGTGAGTGTGTGGACGTGTATGTATATACATGTGTATATGGGTGGGTTGGGCTCTTCTTTTGTCTGTTTCCTTGTGCTACCTCACTAACGTGGGAGACTGCGACAAAGTGTAATATAAATAAAATAAATATTTGTTTAATTCATAGGCACACAGGTATTCATTCTCAGGTTTTTATGAACATGAATATCTAAATACTTTTCTGTGTTACATTTCATGGCCATATTTGCATACTTCCGCTTATTTCACAATTATTAAGCTGCAAATCAATTTTCCTGAACACAGATTTCCAGGAATGTAACCCTTGCAACAGACAAGATTTGGTGTATTCCTGTAAATCTATACGCCTTATGAATTTTCTCTTTTTCTGATCCTATCATTTTACTAACTTTGGTGTCACCTGCAAAACATCTTACAATTCGCAGGAGAGAGAGAAAGGAACAATACCTGTTTAAGTCCTCGTTGTGTCAAAGCTGAACATTCCATGTATTTGACAGCTCTAATTTTATTAGCTAGTTTTTGACCAGCTTCCCGCTTAACTGGAGATTGTCCCTGGTCAGACAGAAGTGCCAGGGTCTCCTTGTCTTCTCTAAGATCCATTTTTGTCCCTAAAAAACATGAATACATTACTATTAACCATTGTTCCATAATGATGCTCTAAGTTCTAATTTGAAATATTATTTATATATTTATTTTGCTTTGTCACTGTCTCCCGCGTTTGCGAGGTAGCGCAAGGAAACAGACGAAAGAAATGGCCCAACCCACCCCCATACACATGTATATACACACACGTCCACACACGCAAATATACATGCCTATACATCTCAATGTACACATATATATTACACACACAGACACATACATATATACCCATGCACACAATTCACATTGTCTGCCTTTATTCATTCCCATCGCCACCTCGCCACACATGGAATACCATCCCCCTCCCCCCTCATGTGTGCGGGGTAGCGCTAGGAAAAGACAACAAAGGCCTCATTTGTTCACACTCAGTCCCTAGCTGTCATGCAATAATGCCCGAAACCACAGCTCCCTTTCCACATCCAGGCCCCACACAGCTTTCCATGGTTTACCCCAGATGCTTCACATGCCCTGATTCAATCCACTGACAGCACGTCAACTCCGGTATACCACATCGATCCAATTCACTCTATTCCTTGCCCTCCTTTCACCCTCCTGCATGTTCAGGCCCCAATCACACAAAATCTTTTTCACTCCATCTTTCCACCTCCAATTTGGTCTCCCACTTCTCCTCGTTCCCTCCACCTCCGACACATATATCCTCTTGGTCAATCTTTCCTCACTCATTCTCTCCATGAGCCCAAACCATTTCAAAACACCCTCTTCTGCTCTCTCAACCACGCTCTTTTTATTTCCACACATCTCTCTTACCCTTACATTACTTACTCGATCAAACCACCTCACACCACACATTGTCCTCAAACATCTCATTTCCAGCACATCCACCCTCCTGCGCACAACTCTATCCATAGCCGACGCCTCGCAACCATACAACATTGTTGGAACCACTATTCCTTCAAACATACCCATTTTTGCTTTCCGAGATAATGTTCTCGACTTCCACACATTCTTCAAGGCCCCCAGGATTTTCGCCCCCTCCCGCACCCTATGATTCACTTCCGCTTCCATGGTTCCATCCGCTGCCAGATCCACTCCCAGATATCTAAAACACTTTACTTCCTCCAGTTTTTCTCCATTCAAACTTACCTCCCAATTGACTTGACCCTCAACCCTACTGTACCTAATAACCTTGCTCTTATTCACATTTACTCTTAACTTTCTTCTTTCACACACTTTACCAAACTCAGTCACCAGCTTCTGCAGTTTCTCACATGAATCAGCCATCAGTGCTGTATCATCAGCGAACAACAACTGACTCACTTCCCAAGCTCTCTCATCCACAACAGACTTCATTTTTGCCCCTCTTACCAAAACTCTTGCATTCACCTCCCTAACAACCCCATCCATAAACAAATTAAACAATCATGGAGACATCACACACCCCTGCCGCAAACCTACATTCACTGAGAACCAATCACTTTCCTCTCTTCCTACACGTACACATGCCTTACATCCTCGATAAAAACTTTTCACTGCTTCTAACAACTTGCCACCCACACCATATATTCTTAATACCTTCCACAGAGCATCTCTATCAACTCTATCATATGCCTTCTCCAGATCCATAAATGCTACATACAAATCCATTTGCTTTTCTAAGAATTTCTCACATACATTCTTCAAAGCAAACACCTGATCCACACATCCTCTACCACTTCTGAAACCAAACTACTCTTCCCCAATCTGATGCTCTGTACATGCCTTTACCCTCTCAATCAATACCCTCCCATATAATTTACCAGGAATACTCAACAAACTTATACCTCTGTAATTTGAGCACTCACTCTTATCCCCTTTGCCTTTGTACAATGGCACTATGCACGCATTCCTCCAATCCTCAGGCACCTCACCATGAGTCATACATACATTAAATAACCTTACCAACCAGTCAACAATACAGTCACCCCCTTTTTTAATAAATTCCACTGCAATACCATCCAAACCTGCTGCCTTGCCGGCTTTCATCTTCTGCAAAGCTTTTACTACCTCTTCTCTGTTTACCAAATCATTTTCCCCAACCCTCTCACTTTGCACACCACCTCGACCAAAACACCCTATATCTGCCACTCTATCATCAAACACATTCAACAAACCTTCAAAATACTCACTCCATCTCCTTCTCACAGCACCACTACTTGTTATCACCTCCCCATTAGCGCCCTTGACTGAAGTTCCCATTTGCTCCCTTGTCTTACGCACTTTATTTACCTCCTTCCAGAACATCTTTTTTTTTTTTTTTTTTTTTTTTTTTTTTTTTAATACTTTGTCGCTGTCTCCCGCGTTTGCGAGGTAGCGCAAGGAAACAGACGAAAGAAATGGCCCCCCCCCCCATACACATGTACATACACACGTCCACACACGCAAATATACATACCTACACAGCTTTCCATGGTTTACCCCAAACGCTTCACATGCCTTGATTCAATCCACTGACAGCACGTCAACCCCTGTATACCACATGACTCCAATTCACTCTATTCCTTGCCCTCCTTTCACCCTCCTGCATGTTCAGGCCCCGATCACACAAAATCTTTTTCACTCCATCTTTCCACCTCCAATTTGGTCTCCCTCTTCTCCTCGTTCCCTCCACCTCCGACACATATATCCTCTTGGTCAATCTCTCCTCACTCATTCTCTCCATGTGCCCAAACCATTTCAAAACACCCTCTTCTGCTCTCTCAACCACGCTCTTTTTATTTCCACACATCTCTCTTACCCTTACGTTACTTACTCGATCAAACCACCTCACACCACACATTGTCCTCAAACATCTCATTTCCAGCACATCCATCCTCCTGCGCACATCTCTATCCATAGCCCACGCCTCGCAACCATACAACATTGTTGGAACCACTATTCCCTCAAACATACCCATTTTTGCTTTCCGAGATAATGTTCTCGACTTCCACACATTTTTCAAGGCTCCCAAAATTTTCGCCCCCTCCCCCACCCTATGATCCACTTCCGCTTCCATGGTTCCATCCGCTGACAGATCCACTCCCAGATATCTAAAACACTTCACTTCCTCCAGTTTTTCTCCATTCAAACTCACCTCCCAATTGACTTGACCCTCACCCCTACTGTACCTAATAACCTTGCTCTTATTCACATTTACTCTCAACTTTCTTCTTCCACACACTTTACCAAACTCAGTCACCAGCTTCTGCAGTTTCTCACATGAATCAGCCACCAGCGCTGTATCATCAGCGAACAACAACTGACTCACTTCCCAAGCTCTCTCATCCCCAACAGACTTCATACTTGCCCCTCTTTCCAGGACTCTTGCATTTACCTCCCTTACAACCCCATCCATAAACAAATTAAACAACCATGGAGACATCACACACCCCTGCCGCAAACCTACATTCACTGAGAACCAATCACTTTCCTCTCTTCCTACACGTACACATGCCTTACATCCTCGATAAAAACTTTTCACTGCTTCTAACAACTTGCCTCCAACACCATATATTCTTAATACCTTCCACAGAGCATCTCTATCAACTCTATCATATGCCTTCTCCAGATCCATAAATGCTACATACAAATCCATTTGCTTTTCTAAGTATTTCTCACATACATTCTTCAAAGCAAACACCTGATCCACACATCCTCTACCACTTCTGAAACTCTCTCACCCCAACTCTCATTTGCCCTCTTTTTCACCTCTTGCACCTTTCTCTTGACCTCCTGTCTCTTTCTTTTATACATCTCCCACTCAATTGCATTTTTTCCCTGCAAAAATCGTCCAAATGCCTCTCTCTTCTCTTTCACTAATAATCTTACCTCTTCATCCCACCACTCACTACCCTTCCTAATCAACCCACCTCCCACGCTTCTCATGCCACAAGCATCTTTTGCGCAAGCCATCACTGATTCCCTAAATACATCCCATTCCTCCCCCACTCCCCTTACTTCCATTGTTCTCACCTTTTTCCATTCTGTACTCAGTCTCTCCTGGTACTTCCTCACACAAGTCTCCTTCCCAAGCTCACTCACTCTCACCACCCTCTTCACCCCAACATGCACTCTTCTTTTCTGAAAACCCATACAAATCTTCACCTTAGCCTCCACAAGATACTGATCAGACATCCCTCCAGTTGCACCTCTCAGCACATTTACATCCAAAAGTCTCTCTTTCGCGCTCCTGTCAATTAACACGTAATCCAATAACGCTCTCTGGCCATCTCTCCTACTTACATACGTATACTTATGTATATCTCGCTTTTTAAACCAGGTATTCCCAATCACCAGTAATTTGAAATACATATATATAATAAGTCTTGTTTGGAAATGTCGATATAAACCCTTGCATTACCCTGCATTCCTCATGGGCAATGGAGGCAAATTATCATGCTAACTTCTAATAAAACATCCATGAGACAAACACAAGTCCTAAAACTGACACTTTAAAAAGTTCTGTAAAATAAGAGTAAATATGATATTCAAAGGAACAGTGAAACAATTATTTTCTGATTTTGTTCAAGAACACAACCTAAAACTGTACAGAATAATATCACACTTTGAAAAAACTTGGTCAACTGCTTGAACTATATCAGCTAACTTCTTCAAAAAATTTTCATTTCCCTTATGATACAATACTTTCAGCTAACTTTTCACTAACCCTCAGCATATACACCCAGTTGGTAAATATTATAGTTTCACATACAGAGGAGCAACTAAGAAGCATATAGATATGCAACTATTTTGAAAGAACTCCCTGGGATGAACCCCTAAACCCATCTAGATGGATATCTATGCATGCCAGATGTGAGTCCTCTAAACAGATATTTATACATCAAATTTCATATCTCTATTTCAGGCCAGATGAATCCTCTAAACAGATATTCATAAATCAAATTTCATATCTTTATTTCAGGAATGCATGCCAAGAGGGTTACTTATGTGGCAGTGAACAAAAATTTCTATCCACAGGCATTTGTTCTCCATTCATGCCAATGACAGTATACTCTTGTGAATTTTCTTGGAAGGAAATGGAGTAGCTTTTAGCAAGATTTAGAGGACCCAGCAGATGATCCAGAATTACCTGATGATCTGTTTTCAGATTGTATGGAGAATGAATATATGGGTATTGGCTCATCCAAGACTGAAAGTTAACCAAGATGAGGCAGGTCAAGGTGATTCTAACATAGTGGAGGCAGTGTTGCCAGTACCTGTCTGACCTTGATAACATGGCATCTAATTGATACAACTGGTAATTTTACAAACTTATATTATTTTGCTCTGATGAAAAAATTATCAATAAATCATATTCAATAAAAAAGGAAAGGATTTATCGTATGGATAAAATATAATAATAATCAGATATCAATTTTTCAGTGAAGGTAAAAGAAACCACAAAATGTTCACTGGCAAATGACAGTTCATGTTCATACTTGCTTGCCTTCATCCATTCCTGTTGCTACCCCACCACACAGGATATAGCAACACCCCCCCCCCCCCCCCCTTTTCCAGAGAGGAAGCGCTAGGAAAAGACAAAAAAAAGCCACATTTGTTCTCACTCAGTATCAAGTTGTCATGTGTAATGTACCTAAACCACAGCTCCCTATCCACATCCAGGCCCTACAGACATTTCTATGGTTTACCCCAGAAGTTTCACATGCCCTGGTTCAGTCCACTGACAGCATGTCAACCCCAGTATACCACATTGTTCAAATTCACTCTATTCCTTTCAAAACTTTTCACTGCTTCTAGCAACTTACATCCCACACCATATACTCTTAAAACCTTCCACAAAGCATATCTATCATGCCTATCATATGCCTTCTTCAGATCCATAAATGCTCAATACAAATCTACCTCTTTTTCTACGTATTTCTCGAATACTTTCTTCAAAGCAAACACCTGATTCACACATCTACTACCACTTCTGAAACCACACTGCTCTTCCCCAATCTGATGCTCTGTGCATACTTTAACCATCTCAATCAATACCCTCTCATATGATTTCCCAGGAATACTCGACAAACTTATGCCTCTGTAGTTTGAACACTCACCTTTATTTCCTTTGCCTTTGTACAATGGCACTATGCATGCATTCCACCAATCCTCAGGCACTAAACGATGATCCATACATACACTGAATACCCTTACCAACCAATCAACAACACAGTCATCCCCTTTCTTAATAAGTTCCACTGCAATACCATCCAAACCCGCCACTTTGCCGGATTTCAACAGCAAAGTTTTCACTACCTCTTCTCTATTTACCAAACCATTCTCCCTGACCCTCTCACTTCACACACCACCCAGACCAAAACATCCTATATCTGCCACTCTATCATCAAACACATTTGACAAACCTTCAAAATACTCACTCCATCTTCTCACTTCTTCACTACTTGTTATTACCTCCCCACTTGCCCCATTCGCCGATGTTCCCATTTGTTCTCTTGTCTTATGCATGGTATTTACCTCCCTCCAAAACATCCTTTTCTTCTCCCTGAAAATCAATGATACTCTCTCAACCTAACTCTCATTTGCCCTCTTTTTCACCTCAGGCACCTTTCTCTTGATTTCCTGTCGCTTTCTTTTATACATCTCCCAGTTATTTGCACTACTTTCCTGCAAATATCATCCAAACACCTCTCTCTTCTCTTTCACTAACAACCTTACTTCTTCATCCCACCACTCACTACCCTTTCTAACCTGACCACTTCCCACCTTTCTCATGCCATATACATCTTTTGCACAAGCCATCACTGCTTCCCTAAGTTCGTCACATTCCTCACCCGCTCCCACAACATCATTTGCTTTCATCTTCTGCCATTCTAACTTAATCTCTCATAGTACTTACTCACATAATTCTCCTTTCCAAGCTCACTTACTCTCACCACTCTCTTCTCCCCAAAGTTCACTCTTTTTTTCTGGAAACCTCTACAAATCTTCACATTTGCCTCCACAAGATAGTGATCAGACATCCCTCCAGCTGCCCCTCCCAGCATATTAACATCCAAAAGTCCCTCCTTTCCATGCCTATCAATTAACACATAACCCAATAACACCCATTGACCATCTCTCCTATTCACATACGTATACTTATGCATATCTCTCTTTTTAAACCAGGTATTTCAAATCACCAGTCCTTTTCCAGCACACAAATCCACAATCCCTTCACCATTTCCATTTACAACACTGAACACCTTACGTACACCAATTATACCCTCAACTGCCACATTACTTACCTTTGCATCTAAATCACCCATCACTATAACCCAGTCTCGTGCATCAAAACTGCTAACACACTCACTCAGCTGCTCCCAAAAGACTTACCTCTCATGATCTTCCTTCTCAGAATCAGGTGCATAGGCACCAATAATCACCCATCTTTCTCCATCCACTTTCAGTTTTACCTACAACAATCTAGAATTTACTTACTTACATTCTAATACATATTCCCACAGCTCTTACTTCAAAGGCAGTGCTACTTCCTCCTTTGTTCTTGTCCTCTCATCAACCCGACTTTACTCCCAAGACATTCCCAAACCACTCCCCGCCTTTACCCTTGAGCTTTCTTTCACTCTGAGACAAAACATCCAGGTTTCATTCCTCAAAAATACTAACGATCTCTTTCTTTAATCTTGGTTACATCCACACACATTCAGACACCCCAATCTGAGCTTTCCAGGGAGATAAGCACTCCCCATTTGACTCCTTCCTCTGTTTCCCCTTTTTAGAAATTTAAATACAAGGGTGGGGGAGTTCCAGCCCCATGCTATGACATGCAGAGAATAAGTGCGAAGTACTCTTTCTCCCCTATCCCCAGGGATATATATTATTATTTATCATTTTGCTTTGTTGCTGTCTCCCGCGTTAGCGAGGTAGCGCAAGGAAACAGACGAAAGAATGGCCCAACCCGCCCACATACACGTGTATATACATACACGTCCACACACGCAAATATACATACCTATACATCTCAATGTACACATATACATATACACACACAGACATATACATATATACACATGTACATAATTCATACTGTCTGCCTTTATTTGTTCCCATCGCCACCTCGCCACACATGGAATAATAACCCCCTTCCCCCTCATGTGTGTGAGGTAGCGCTACAAAAAGACACCAAAGGCCCCATTCGTTCACACTCAGTCTCTAGCTGTCATGTAATAATGCACCGAAACCACAGCTCCCTTTCCACATCCAGGCCCCACACAACTTTCCATGGTTTACCCCAGACGCTTCACATGCCCTGGTTCAATCCACTGACAGCACGTCGACCCCAGTATACCACATCGTTCCAATTTACTCTATTCCTTGCACGCCTTTCACCTTCCTGCCTGTTCAGGCCCCGATCACTCAAAATCTTTTTCACTCCATCTTTCCATCTCCAATCTGGACTCCCAATTCTCCTCGTTCCCTCCACCTCTGACACACACACACACACACACACACACACACACACACACATATATATATATATATATATATATATATATATATATATATATATATATATATTTTTTTTTTGCTTTGTCGCTGTCTCCCGCGTTTGCGAGGTAGCGCAAGGAAACAGACGAAAGAAATGGCCCAACCCACCCCCATACACATGTATATACATACATCCACACACGCAAATATACATACCTACACAGCTTTCCATGGTTTACCCCAGACGCTTCACATGCCCTGATTCAATCCACTGACAGCACGTCAACCCCGGTATACCACATCGCTCCAACTCACTCTATTCCTTGCCCTCCTTTCACCCTCCTGCATGTTCAGGCCCCGATCACACAAAATCTTTTTCACTCCATCTTTCCACCTCCAATTTGGTCTCCCTCTTCTCCTCGTTCCCTCCACCTCCGACACATATATCCTCTTGGTCAATCTTTCCTCACTCATTCTCTCCATGTGACCAAACCATTTCAAAACACCCTCCTCTGCTCTCTCAACCACGCTCTTTTTATTTCCACACATCTCTCTTACCCTTACGTTACTTACTCGATCAAACCACCTCACACCACACATTGTCCTCAAACATCTCATTTCCAGCACATCCATCCTCCTGCGCACAACTCTATCCATAGCCCACGCCTCGCAACCATACAACATTGTTGGAACCACTATTCCTTCAAACATACCCATTTTTGCTTTCCGAGATAATGTTCTCGACTTCCACACATTCTTCAATGCTCCCAGGATTTTCGCCCCCTCCACCACCCTATGATCCACTTCCGCTTCCATGGTTCCATCCACTGCCAGATCCACTCCCAGATATCTAAAACACTTTACTTCCTCCAGTTTTTCTTCATTCAAACTTACCTCCCAATTGACTTGACCCTCAACCCTACTGTACCTAATAACCTTGCTCTTATTCACATTTACTCTTAACTTTCTTCTTTCACACACTTTACCAAACTCAGTCACCAGCTTCTGCAGTTTCTCACATGAATCAGCCACCAGCGCTGTATCATAAGCGAACAACAACTGACTCACTTCCCAAGCTCTCTCATCCCCAACAGACTTCATGCTTGCCCCTCTTTCCAAAACTCTTGCATTCACCTCCCTAACAACCCCATCCATAAACAAATCAAACAACCATGGAGACATCACACACCCCTGCCGCAAACCTACATTCACTGAGAACCAATCACTTTCCTCTCTTCCTACACGTACACATGCCTTACATCCTCGATAAAAACTTTTCACTGCTTCTAACAACTTGCCTCCCACACCATATATATTTAATACCTTCCACAGAGCATCTCTATCAACTCTATCATATGCCTTCTCCAGATCCATAAATGCTACATACAAATCCATTTGCTTTTCTAAGTATTTCTCACATACATTCTTCAAAGCAAACACATGATCCACACATCCTCTACCACTTCTGAAACCACACTGCTCTTCCCCAATCTGATGCTCTATACATGCCTTCACCCTCTCAATCAATACCCTCCCATATAATTTACCAGGAATACTCAACAAATTTATACCTCTGTAATTTGAGCACTCACTCTTATCCCCTTTGCCTTTGTACAATGGCACTATGCACACATTCCGCCAATCCTCAGGCACCTCACCATGAGTCATACATACATTAAATAACCTTACCAACCAATCAATAATACAGTCACCCCCTTTTTTAATAAATTCCACTGCAAAACCATCCAAACCTGCTGCCTTGCCGGCTTTCATCTTCCGCAAAGCTTTTACTACCTCTTCTCTGTTTACCAAATCATTTTCCCTAACCCTCTCACTTTGCACACCACCTCGACCAAAACACCCTATATCTGCCACTCTATCATCAAACACATTCAACAAACCTTCAAAATACTCACTCCATCTCTTTCTCACATCACCACTACTTGTTATCACCTCCCCATTTGCGCCCTTGACTGAAGTTCCCATTTGCTCCCTTGTCTTACGCACTTTATTTACCTCCTTCCAGAACATCTTTTTATTCTCCCTAAAATTTAATGATACTCTCTCACCCCAACTTTCATTTGCCCTCTTTTTCACCTCTTGCACCTTTCTCTTGACCTCCTGTCTCTTTCTTTTACACATCTCCCACTCAATTGCATTTTTTCCCTGCAAAAATCATCCAAATGCCTCTCTCTTCTCTTTCACTAATAATCTTACTTCTTCATCCCACCACTCACTACCCTTTCTAATTAACCCACCTCCCACTCTTCTCATGCCACAAGCATCTTTTGCACAATCCATCACTGATTCCCTAAATACATCCCATTCCTCCCCCACTCCTCTTACTTCCATTGTTCTCACCTTTTTCCATTCTATACTCAGTCTCTCCTGGTACTTCCTCACACAAGTCTCCTTCCCAAGCTCACTTACTCTCACCACCCTCTTCACCCCAACATTCACTCTTCTTTTCTGAAAACCCATACAAATGGGAAACAGAAGAGGGAGTCACGCGGGGAGTGCTCATCCTCCTCGAAGGCTCAGACTGGGGTGTCTAAATGTGTGTGGATGTAACCAAGATGTGAAAAAAGGAGAGATAGGTAGTATGTTTGAGGAAAGGAACCTGGATGTTTTGGCTCTTAGTGAAACGAAGCTCAAGGGTAAAGGGGAAGAGTGGTTTGGGAATGTCTTGGGAGTAAAGTCAGGGGTTAGTGAGAGGACAAGAGCAAGGGAAGGAGTAGCAGTACTCCTGAAACAGGAGTTGTGGGAGTATGTGATAGAATGTAAGAAAGTAAATTCTCGATTAATATGGGTAAACCTGAAAGTTGATGGAGAGAGATGGGTGATTATTGGTGCATATGCACCTGGGCATGAGAAGAAAGATCATGAGAGGCAAGTGTTTTGGGAGCAGCTGAATGAGTGTGTTAGTGGTTTTGATGCATGAGACCGGGTTATAGTGATGGGTGATTTGAATGCAAAGGTGAGTAATGTGGCAGTTGAGGGAATAATTGGTATACATGGGGTGTTCAGTGCTGTAAATGGAAATGGTGAAGAGCTTGTAGATTTATGTGCTGAAAAAGGACTGGTGATTGGGAATACCTGGTTTAAAAAGTGAGATATACATAAGTATACGTATGTAAGTAGGAGAGATGGCCAGAGAGTGTTATTGGAGTACATGTTAATTGACAGGTGCGCGAAAGAGAGACTTTTGGATGTTAATGTGCTGAGAGGTGCAACTGGAGGGATGTCTGATCATTATCTTGTGGAGGCTAAGGTGAAGATTTGTATATATATATATATATATATATATATATATATATATATATATATATATATATATATATATATGTGTGTGTGTGTGTGTGTGTGTGTGTGTGTGTTCAGAAATATTGCTATGAAACTTTTTTATACCTGGGTTAGTGAGGTTGTGCAAAGAACAGATGAAGGCCACATTCACTTATATCCATTCTCTAGATGTCTTCTGCAATGCACCAAAAACACAACCCCCTATCCACAACTAAGCCCTGCTAATCTTTCCACGGTTTCTCCCAGCGACTACACATACCCTGGTACAGTCGAGCGACAGCACGTTGGCCTGTATGCCAAATCATTCCAATTCAATCTATCCCATGACTGCCTTTTACCCTCCTCCATGTTCACACACCCAAACACCCAAAATCTTTTTCACTCTCCACCTCCTACCTTCTGCACGCCAAACACTTCAATCACATATGTAAATACTACTTCCCTTAATACCTCCCATTGCTCACCCACTCCCCCAAGCTTCATTTACTTGAACCTTTAGCCATGTTACACTCATTCTTTCCTGGTGTCTCTTCACACAAACCTCTTTTCTAACCTCACTAACTTCTACTACCCTTTTACGAGCACAATATCATTTCCTCTTTCTTAATACCCTCAACTAACCTGTACCCTCACCTCCACCAAGTAATGATCAGACAACTCAACAGCAGCCCCTCCCAGCACATTCACATCAGAGAGTCTCTCCATTGCATGCCTATCAATTCCTAAATAATCCAATAATGCCAGCTTTCCATTAACCCTACTCACCCACATATACTTATCATTTTTGCAAATTTTGCAGGGAATATTTGCTACTGGATAGCAACATGGCAAGGGTCCCTAGCTTAATGAAGTACACTACTCTGTTCTCCCCTATTCCTTACTAAAACTTGATCTGATGTGCACACAGCCTTCCTCAGAAAGCTGGAGGATAGTCATATGATATTCTGTAAAGAAATATGCTTTACTTGTAAAATTACAAAATAAGGAGCTTCAAACATTAAATATAGAGAAAGATACATATAGAAAATAAACCTAAACAGACAATCAATGATAAGTATTGCACTTTTGGAAATGGGTCCAAAATGATAATTACTTACCGACAAGAATTATCGGTGCATCTGGACAATGGTGTTTAATTTCTGGATACCACTTAGAGGTGACGTTCTCACAGGAGGACGGACTCACCACACTAAAGCAGATCAAGAACACATCTGTCTAAAATACAAGTTATGAGAAATTAGCCTAATTAAGAACAAACTTTAGCATATCATATTCAAAATTTGCAATGATATATTGCCCGACTGTAAAGATACGTAAAGATACTTAAAGATACAGGTCAGCAATAAAAATATTTGCACAAATATTCCCCACACCTATGTCATCTATTATTTTCATTCATATTATACTTAGTCGCTGTCTCCTGCGTTAGCAGGGTAAAGCAAACAGACGAAAGAATGGCCCAACCCACCCACATACACATGTATATACATAAATGCCCACACATGAACATATAAGTACCTATACATGTATGAAAGAAAGAGGCAGGAGGTCAAGAGAAAGGTGCAAGAGTGAAAAAGAGGGCAAGCCAAGAACAAATGGGAACATCGGTGAAGGGGGATAATGGGGAAGTAATAACAAGTATTGGTGAAGTGAGGAGATGGAATGAGTATTTTGAAGGTTTATTGAATGTGTTCGATGATAGAGTGGCAAATAAAGGTTGTTTTGGTCGAGGTGATGTGTAAAGTGAGAGGATCAGGGAGAATAGTTTGGTAAACAGAGAAGATGTAGTGAAAGCTTTGTAGAAGATATGTATTGAAAGCTTTGCAGAATATAAAAGCTGGCAAGGTGCCAAGTTTGGATGGTATTGCAGTAGAATTAATCAAAAAAGGGGGTGAATATGTTGTTGACTGGTTGGTAAGGATATTAATTATATATGTATGGTTCATGGTGAAGTGCCTGAAGATTGGCAGAATGCATTCATAGTGCCACTGTACAAAGGCAAGGGGTTAAAGGTGAGTGCTCAAATTACAGAGGTATAACTTTGTTGAGTATTTCTGGGAGAACATATGGGAGGGTATTGACTGAGAGGGTAATGGCATGTAAAGAGCATGAGACTGGAGAAGAGCAGTGTCGTTTCAGAAGTGGTAGAGGATGTGGGGATCAGGTGTTTGCTTTGAAGAACGTATGTGAGAAATACTTAGAAAAACAGATGGCTCTGTATGCAGCATTTATGGATCTGGAGAAGGAATATGATAGAATTGATAGAGATGCTTTGTGGAAGGTATTAAGAGTATATGATGTGGGAGGCAAGTTGCTTCAAGCAGTGAAAAGTTTTTATCAAGGATGTAAGGCATGTGTATGAGTAGGAAGAAAGGAGAGTGATTGGTTCCCAGTGAATGTCAGTTTGCAGCAGGGGTGCGTGATGTCTCCATGGATGTTTAATTTGTTTATGGATGGGGTTGTTAAGGAGATGAAAGCAAGAGTCTTGGAGAGAGGGGCAAGTATGCAGTCTGTTGTGGTTGAGAGGGCTTGGGAAGTGAGTCAGTTGTCGTTCGCTGATGATACAGAGCTGGTGGCTGATTCGGATGAGAAACTGCACTGAGAGTAAATGTGAATAAGAGCAAGGTTATCAGGTTCGGTAGGGTTGAGGAGCAATCTAATTGGGAGGAAAGTTTGAATGGAGAAAAACTGAAAGAAGTGAAAAGTTCTAGATATCTGGGAGTGGATTTACCAGCAGATGGAACCATAAAAGTGGAAGTGAGTCACAGGCTGGGGGAGGGGGCAAAGGTTCTGGGAGCACTGAGGAATGTGTGGAAGGTTAGAACGTTATCTCAGAGCAAAAATGGGTATGCTTGAAGGAATAGTGGTTCCAACAATGTTATATGGTTGAGTGGCGTGGGCTACAGATAAGGTTGTGCGGAGGAGGGTGGATGTGTTGTAAATGAAATGTTTGAGGACAATATGTGGTGTGAGGTGGTTTGATTGAGTAAGTAATGAAAGGGTAAAAGAAATGTGTGGTAATAAAAGTGTGTGGTTGAGAGAGCAGAAGAGGGTGTATTGAAATGGTTTTGTCACATGGAGAGAATGAGTGAGGAGAGATTGACAAGGAGGATATATGCATCAGAGGTGGAGGGAATGAGAAGTTGGAGACCAAACTGGAGGTGGAAGGATGGAGTGAAAAAGATTTTGAGTGATCGGGGCTGAAACATACAGGAGGGTGAAAGGCGTGCAAGGAATAGAATGAATTGGAATGATGTGGTGTACTGGGGTCGATGTCCTGTCAATAAATTGAAGTGCATGTGTAATGCACTGAAACCACAGCTCCCTTTCCACATCCAGGCCCCACAAAACTTCCCATGGTTTACCCCAAATGCTTCACATGCCCTGGTTCAATCCACTGACAGCAAGTTGACCCCAGTATACCACATCATTCCAATTCACTCTTATTTCTTGCACGCCTTTCACCCTCCTGTATGTTCAGGCCCCGAGTGCTCAAAAGCTTTTTCACCCCATCCTTCCACCTCCAATTTGGTCTCCCACTTCTCCTCGTTCCATCCACCTATGACACATATGTTCTCTTTGTCAATCTTTCCTTACTCATTCTCTCCATGCGACCAAACCATTTCATTATACCCTCTTCTGCTCTCTCAACCACACTCTTTTTATTACCATTCATCTCTCTTACCCTTTCATTACTTACTCGATCAACCCACCCCACACCACATATCATCCTCAAACACTTCATTTCCAACACATCCACCCTCCCCTGCACAACCCTATCTATAGCCCATGCCTCGCAACCATAAAACATTGTTGGAACCATTATTTCTTCAAACATACCAATTTTCACTTCCCAAGATAATGTTCTCACCTTCCATACATTCTTCAACTTGACTTATTTAAGGTACAGGTAAACTTCCAAAATTTGAAAGGCTTGGGATTTTGGAATTTGGAGTTCTAAGTTTTACATGCATACAAGTAAATACTCATAAAACCAATGAGATGAAAGCACTATGGCCAAATCACTGCGTTTTTTCTCAGATCAGATAAGACACTTTTCTTATCTCAAACATTATTCTACCAGCCAATTGTAAAAAAATTGGCAATCTGATAGCATATACTCCATTCTTTTCATATATTGTTGCTATTTTTGGGGTTCTCTCAAACTAAAAAGATGGAATTCTTTGCTAGCTCCTACACAGAGCAGCTATATACAGAAGTGGTTATGTGAAGACGTCCATGCACTGATCCTTCTTTCTTCCAAGATTCTGGAAGATCTACAGCTCATGAGGCCTATCATGAGAGAGAGAGAGAGAGAGAGAGAGAGAGAGAGAGAGAGAGAGAGAGAGAGAGAGAGAGAGAGAGAGAGAGAGAGAGAGAGAGAGAGAGAGAGAGAGAGAGAGAGAGAGAGAGAGAGAGAGAGAGAGAGAGAGAGAGAGAGAGAGAGAGAGAGAGAGAGAGAGAGAGAGAGAGAGAGAGAGAGAGAGAGAGAGAGAGAGAGAGAGAGAGAGAGAGAGAGAGAGAGAGAGAGAGAGAGAGAGAGAGAGAGAGAGAGAGAGAGAGAGAGAGAGAGAGAGAGAGAGAGAGAGAGAGAGAGAGAGAGAGAGAGAGAGAGAGAGAGAGAGAGAGAGAGAGAGAGAGAGAGAGAGAGAGAGAGAGAGAGAGAGAGAGAGAGAGAGAGAGAGAGAGAGAGAGAGAGAGAGAGAGAGAGAGAGAGAGAGAGAGAGAGAGAGAGAGAGAGAGAGAGAGAGAGAGAGAGAGAGAGAGAGAGAGAGAGAGAGAGAGAGAGAGAGAGAGAGAGAGAGAGAGAGAGAGAGAGAGAGAGAGAGAGAGAGAGAGAGAGAGAGAGAGAGAGAGAGAGAGAGAGAGAGAGAGAGAGAGAGAGAGAGAGAGAGAGAGAGAGAGAGAGAGAGAGAGAGAGAGAGAGAGAGAGAGAGAGAGAGAGAGAGAGAGACCCAAGGTCCAAGCAGGAAAAAAAAAAAGTAAGTGTAGAAGAAAGGGGCAGCAAATCAAAGGCTCTCTCCCCACAGCTCCACTCCCTCTGGCACATATGGGAAGGAAATCAGGTAGAAGAATATCTTGCAGGATTAATAAGCCTGCAGGAAATTTTCATAGGAACATCATACAGTAGAATGAACATGAATATGTCATGCATCCCATCACCAATGGCATGCATCTGTTCAAGTTTTGTTATAAATACAATACTAAGGATAAGCTTGAGTTCCAGCCTCTCGACTTACCATGCCTATATTATTCTTAATGCTGAAGAATATAATAATTCTTATCTATTCTCTCAAAGCAGGTAACATGGGTTAATCAACAGTGATTTTCTACTATAGCATGGCCAGGAAGAGATCAGTGTTTGAGAAGGTAGCATGATATATCATTGCCTTGTGATGATTGATTAAATGAAATATGCAATACTGGAGAGTGATAAGTGATGATCAAGCATAATCTTTAAGATATTAATGGTGCTGCTCCAAACAACATTTTCTGGGAGCTAATTCTGCACATCAGTAATGTCACTCATACAGAAATATTTCATACAGTCCACATTACCTTGGTGACCTCTAAGTTTTAACCCATTTCCTTTCATCAGTAATGCTGGTGCTACTGTAAAGAAATGTTCAATATTTTGAAATATTCTATTTATATGCCCCAAAGATGCCTCTTGCTTAGGGAGAACAAGTTTAACTCTAGCAGTCTTCCTTATATGGTTTGTTACACAAGGAAAGAATTGAGTAGCTGCTCTTTGCTGCACTACATCTAATTCAAGAATACCCTTACATATGTTGGGGGCCCACAACTGCACTACATATTCAAAGTGTGGTCTTACTAGATTTCAGCATAGTGGCAATATCACATCCTCCCTTCTGTACATAAAGTTTCCGTTAATAAGTCCTAACATCCTATTTGCTTTCTTGGCACCTTCATTACAATGCTGGGAGAATTTTAAGTTATTGGAGAAAGTGACCCCTAGATCTCTCATACTAGGAGTGACCTTTATCTTGTGGCCCAAAGGTTCATAATCAAACTTTTGTTTAGGTCTCCTACTTGTAAAAGGTGACATTTAGTGATGTTAAATGGTATTTGCCATTTAGCAGACCATTCAGCAATTTCATCTTGATCCTCTTATAATCTTAGCCTATCTTCTTGAGATGATATAGTACTGCCTATCTTTGTGTCATCTGCAAATTTAGGGTGAAGAGAGTGGTGAGAGCAAGTGAGCTTGGAGAGGAAACTTGTGTGAGGAAGTACCAGGAGAGACTGAGTGCATAATGGAAAAAGGGGAGTGGAGGAGGAATGGGATGTATTTAGGGGAGCAGTCCTTCAAACGTACCCATTTTCACTCTGTGAGATAATGTTCTCTCCTTCAACACATTCTTCATCGCTCCCAGAGCCTTCACCCCCTTCCCCACCCTATGACTTATTTCCACTTCCATGGTTACAATTGCTGCTAAATCCAATCTCAGACACCTAAAGCACTTTACTTCCTCCAATTTTTCTCCATTCAGACTTACAACCAAATCAACTTGTCACTCAATCCTACTGAACTGAATAACTTTGCTCTTATTCACATTTACTCTCAACTTTCTCCTTTCACAGACTTTTCCAAGCTCAGTCACCAATTTCTGTAGTATCTCGCTCAAATCAGCCACCACAGCTGTATCATCGGTGAACAACAACTGACTCACTTCCCAAGATCTCTCATCCCCAAACGACTGCATACTTACCCCTCTCTCCAAAACCCTTGCATTTACCTCCCTAACCACTCCATTCATAAACAAATTAAACAACCATGGGGACATGATACACCCCTGCCACAAACCAACCTTCACTGGGAACCAATCACTCTCCTCTGTTCCTACTTATACACATGCCTTACATCCTTAGTAAAAACTTCTCTGCTTCTAGCACCTTGCCTCCCACACCATATACTCTTAAGACCTACCACAAAGCATCTCTATCAACTCTATCATATGTCTTCTCCAGATCCATAAATGCTATATATAAATCATCTGTTTTTCTATGCATTTCTCAAACACATTCTTCAAAGCAAAGACCTGATCCACACATCCTCTACCACTTCTGAAACCACAATGCTCCTCCCCAATCTGATGTCTGTATATGCTTTCAGCCTCTCAATCATTACCCTTCCATACAATTTCCCGGGGAATACTCAACAAACTTATGCCTCGGTAGTTTGAACAATCACCTTTATCCCCCCTTGTCTTTGTACAATGACACTATGCATTCCGCAAGTCCTCAAGCACTTCACCATGATCCATACATACATTGAATATCCTTACCAATCAATCAACATCACAGTCACCCCTTTTATTAATAAATTCCACTGCAATACCATCCAAACCCGCTGCTTTGCCAGATTTCATCTTTCGCAAAGCTTTCATTACCTCTTCTCTCTCAACCAAACCATTCTCCCTGACCTTCTCACTTCACACACCACCCCAACCAATTCACCATTCACCTGCCACTCTATCATCAAACATTCAACAAACCTTCAAAATACTCATTCCATTTCCTAACTTCATCTACCTGTTATCACTTACACCCGTGCAGCCTTCACCGGTGTTCCCATTTGTTCTCTTGTCTTACACACGTTATTTACCTTCTTCCAAAACATCTTTTTATTCTCCCTAAAGTTCAATGATACTCTCTCACCCCAACTCTCATTTGCCCTCTTTTTCAATCAATGATACTCTCTCACCCCAACTCTCACTTGCACTCTTTTTCAATTCTTGCATCTTCCTCTTGACTTCCTGCCACCTTATCTTATACAGCTTCCAAGTCACTTGCACACCTTCCTTGTACATATCGTCTAAATGCCTCTCTTTTCTTCTTTCACTAACAACTTTACTTCATCCCACCACTCACGACCCTTTCTAATCAGCCCACTTCCCACCTTTCTCATGCCACATGCATCTTCATCTTTTGTACATGCCATCACTGCCTGCTTCCCTAAATACATCCCATTCTCACCCACTTTCCAAACTCAGGCACCAGTTCTTGTAGTGTCTCACTTAAATCTGCCACCAATGCTCTGTCCTCAGCAAACAATGACTCACTTACCAGCACTCCCCCCCCTACACCCTTACAGACTCTAATCCTGCCTCTCTCCAAAACCTTTACACTTACCTTCCTCACCATCCCATACATAAACAAATTAAACAGTCAAGGTGACATCACACACTCCTGCTGCACATCCTCCCTCAATAAGAACCACTCACTCTCCTGTCTACCTAGATGCATACGTGCTAAAAATTCCTCATTGCTTCTAATAACTCTCCTTCCAACCGTACATTCATGACAGGTTCCACAAGCATCTGTATAGCATACTTTCTCTAGATCCATAAGTACCACATGCAGATCCTTCTGTTTAAGAATTTCCCACACATGTTCTTCACGGCATACAACTGATCCACACATCCTTTACCACTCCTGAAACTATATTGTTCCTCCCCAGTCTAATGTTTGTTCATGCCACACCCTCTCAATCACCACTCTCCCATACAACTTATTAGGTACACTCAACAAACTTTTTTTTTTTTCTTTTTTTTTCCGGTCTCCTGCGTTTGCAAGGTAGCGCAAGGAAACAGACGAAAGAAATGGCCCAACCCACCCCCATACACATGTATATACAAACGTCCACACACGCAAATATACATACCTACACAGCTTTCCATGGTTTACCCCAGACGCTTCACATGCCCTGATTCAATCCACTGACAGCACGTCAACCCCGGTATACCACATCGATCCAATTCACTCTATTCCTTGCCCTCCTTTCACCCTCCAGCATGTTCAGGCCCCGATCACACAAAATCTTTTTCACTCCATCTTTCCACCTCCAATTTGGTCTCCCACTTCTCCTCGTTCCCTCCACCTCCGACACATATATCCTCTTGGTCAATCTTTCCTCACTCATTCTCTCCATGTGCCCAAACCATTTCAAAACACCCTCTTCTGCTCTCTCAACCACGCTCTTTTTATTTCCACACATCTCTCTTACCCTTACGTTACTTACTCGATCAAACCACCTCACACCACACATTGTCCTCAAACATCTCATTTTCAGCACATCCATCCTCCTGCGCACAACTCTATCCATAGCCCACGCCTCGCAACCATACAACATTGTTGGAACCACTATTCCTTCAAACATACCCATTTTTGCTTTCCGAGATAATGTTTTCGACTTCCACACATTCTTCAAGGCTCCCAGGATTTTCGCCCCCTCCCCCACCCTATGATCCACTTCCGCTTCCAAGGTTCCACCCGCTGCCAGATCCACTCCCAGATATCTAAAACACTTTACTTCCTCCAGTTTTTCTCCATTCAAACTTACCTTAATGTATGTATGACTCATGGTGAGGTGCCTGAGGATTGGCGGAATGCGTGCATAGTGCCATTGTACAAAGGCAAAGGGGATAAGAGTGAGTGCTCAAATTACAGAGGTATAAGTTTGTTGAGTATTCCTGGTAAATTATATGGAAGGGTATTGATTGAGAGGGTGAGGACATGTACAGAGCATCAGATTGGGGAAGAGCAGTGTGGTTTCAGAAGTGGTAGAGGATGTGTGGATCAGGTATTTGCTTTGAAGAATGTATGTGAGAAGTACTTAGAAAAGCAAATGGATTTGTATGTAGCATTTATGGATCTGGAGAAGGCATATGATAGAGTTGATAGAGATGCTCTGTGGAAGGTATTAAGAATATATGGTGTGGGAGGCAAGTTGTTAGAAGCAGTGAAAAGTTTTTATCGAGGATGTAAGGCATGTGTACGTGTAGGAAGAGAGGAAAGTGATTGGTTCTCAGCGAATGTAGGTTTGCGGCAGGGGTGTGTGATGTCTCCATGGTTGTTTAATATGTTTATGGATTGGGTTGTTAGGGAGGTGAATGCAAGAGTTTTGGAAAGACAGGCAAGTATGAAGTCTGTTGGGGATGAGAGAGCTTGGGAAGTGAGTCAGTTGTTGTTCGCTGATGATACAGCGCTGGTGGCTGATTCATGTGAGAAACTGCAGAAGCTGGTGACTGAGTTTGGTAAAGTGTGTGAAAGAAGAAAGTTAAGAGTAAATGTGAATAAGAGCAAGGTTATTAGGTACAGTAGGGTTGAGGGTCAAGTCTCAACAAACTTATAACTCTATAATTCAACTTTTGTACCCCTTGCATCCATATGCTAATAAACCAAATATACAAAGTAAAAGTTGTCCATCCATGCCTCTGACGATATATCTTTGACGTATAACAAAAAAAAAATGAAAAAACATTTGGCACCAACATTATCTATACCACAATGGATGAACTGTAAATCCAGTATTTCTTCTATCACATATGCCACATTTCTCCAAATGAGTAGGAAACAACTTCATGAAAGGCACAGGAAAGGTGTCAGTCACGAGGCCAGTTACTGTGATGAACAAGAAAATCTTTTCAATTCTAAAATCCAGCTAGGAAGCAAATGGCAAAAGATAATCACAAATACAATGATGGTCCTCCTGTGCTGTAGAATGAAATAAAAAAATTCTGAGAGAAAATAAAAAACAAGCCCACCTGTGGGTATGACAATGGTCGTAATCTATCGTAGTCTTCCTGTCCCGCAGTATCCCATAGTCCCAAACTGACAGGAATGCTATCCACTACCATTGGAGCAGAGTAGTTATCAAAGCTGCAAAGACAGGGACATACATTAAAAGGTTACACACACACACATATATATATATATGGAGGTGGAAAGATGGAGTGAAAAAGATTTTGTGTGATCGGGGCCTGAACATGCAGGAGGGTGAAAGGAGGGCAAGGAATAGAGTGAATTGGAGCGATGTGGTATACCGGGGTTGACGTGCTGTCAGTGGATTGAAGCAAGGCATGTGAAGCGTCTGGGGTAAACCATGGAAAGCTGTGTAGGTATGTATATTTGCGTGTGTGGACGTATGTATATACATGTGTATGGGGGGGGAGGGTTGGGCCATTTCTTTCGTCTGTTTCCTTGCGCTAACTCGCAAACGCGGGAGACAGCGACAAAGTATAATAATAAAAAATAATATATATATATATTTAATTTTCCAAAAGAAGGAACAGAGAAGGGGGCCAGGTGAGGATTTTCCCTCTAAGGCCCAGTCCTCTGTTCTTAACGCTACCTCGCAAATGCGGGAAATTGCGAATAGTATGAAAAAAAAAATATTACATACACAGTACCTGCATATCAATTTAAAAAAAAAGATGGAAAAGAAGACGGGCTAAGTGGAGAGCTCCTCCCCCTTGAAGCATAAGGCAGGGGTTTCTGAATGTGTGTGATTGCAGTCAAGACAAGAAAGGAGAGGTACCATGTTTGAGGAAAGGAAGCTGGATGTTCTGCCTTTGAATAAAACAAAGCTCAATAGTAATGGGGAAGAATGGTTTCGAAATGTCTTAGGAGTAAAGTGAAAGGTTGGTATGAGTGTAAGAGCTAGGACAGGGGTAGCACTAATGTTGAAGCATGTGTTGGGGGGGGGGGGGGAGAGAGAGAGAGAGAGAGAGAGAGAGAGAGAGAGAGAGAGAGAGAGAGAGAGAGAGAGAGTTTAGGGAAGTAAGCTCCAGACTGATGTGGGTAAAAATGGAAGTGGACTGCAAGGGACAGATGATTATCACAAAAGGCAAATGTATTGGGAGTAGTTGAGTGAAGATGTCTGCAGTTTTGATGAGAAAAACCTGTTATTAGCAACGGGTGATTTCAATGCAAAGGTGGATAATGTGGCAGTTGAGCTTATAACTAGGAGACCTGTGGTATTCAGTAATGTCAAAGGAAGTGGTGAACAAAGTAAGGAGATGTGTGCTGAAAAAGGGCTGATGATTGAGAATACCTTGGTTCAATTCCTCTAAAGAAGTTTAGGAATGTAAGACAGATGGTAAGAAAGTACCATTGGATTACAAACAAATAAAATGGCTTGGAAAAAAGACTTCTGGATGTGAATGTGATGAGAGGGGCAGCTGGTGGGATGTCTGATCATTACCTTCAGGAGAAGAGGATGAAGATTTGTAGAGGTTTTTGGAAAAGAGGAAACAGTATGAGTGAGAGGAGAGTGGTGAAAGAAATTGAGCTTGGAAGAGATGTGTGTGAAGAAATATTAGGAGATTAAGTGTAGGATACAAAAGGCAAGAGTACATGAAGCAAAAGGGAATGGGTGAGGACTAGGAGGTACTTAAGGAAACAGCTCTGGCATATGTAAGAGATGCATGTGGCATGCATAACTTAGGTGGGAAGAGGCCAGGTTAGAAAGGGTGGCAAGTGCTGAGATGGCAGAGTAAAGATGCTAGTGAAAGTAAAAAGAGAAGTATATGGGTCTTACAGGGAAGAAGTACAAATGATTGGAAATGTATGCATGAAAGAAGTAAGATGTCAAGAGGAAGTTTTAGAGGTTGAAAAAAAGGCAAATAAAAGTTAGAGGAGCAAGCATCAGTTAACTTCAGGAAAAATAAGACATTTTTGAAGGAGGTAAATGGTGGGAAAAAAACAAGAGTGACTGGGAACAATGGTGAAAGGTACAAAAGGGGAATTGTTAGAGAATGAATGGGAATAATGGTGAAAGAGACAAATGGGGAATAGGTATCAGGTACTGATGAATCGAGAAGATGGTGTGAATCTTTTGAAGGGCTGTTGAATGTGTCTGATGACTGGTAGCAGATGTAAGGTGTCTGCATTGGGGGTGGTATGCAAAGTGTGAATCATGGAGAGTAGCTTAATGAAGAGAAAAGAGGTAGTGAGTCTTGCATAAGATGAAATGTGGCAAGGTAGCTGAAGTGGATGGTACTTAAGTTGAATTTCTTAAGAAAGGGGGGGTAACTGTGTTGTTCACTAGTTAATCAGGATTTTCAATGCATGTATGGATCATAGGAAGGTGCCTGAAGACAGGCAGAATACTTGCATAGTGCCGTGGTATAAAGGCAAGGGGGAAAAAGTGAGTGTTCAAACTAAAGAGGCATAAATCTGCTGAGTTTACCAGGTAAAGTGTTTGGGAGAGTGGTGATCGAGAGGGTGAAGGAACTTACAAAGCATCTGACAGGGGGACATGGTTTCAACAGTGGTAGAGGATGTGTGGATCAGGAGTTTGTTTTGAAGAATTTGTGAGAAAAATACTTACAGAAACTGAAGGATTCGTATGTGGCATTTGTGGATCTGGAGAAAGCACATGATAGGGTTGACAGAAATACCTTAACGAAGGTCTTAAATATATATACAATGTGGGAGGAAAGCTGCTAGATGCAGTAAGAAGATTTTATGAAGAGTGGAAGGGCATGTGTAAAAGTAGGAAGAGAGGAGAGTGAGTGGTTCTAAGTGAAGGCTGGCCTGCCACAGGGGTGAGTGATGTCACCACGGCTATTTCATTTCTTTTTGGATGGGATGGTGAGGGTGGGGAAAGTACGCAGTCTGTAGGGGATGAGATGGGGCCTGGGAAGTGAGTCAGCTGTTTACTGATGAAGCAGCACTGGTGGCAGATTAGAGTAAAACACTGCAGAAGTTGGTGTCTAAGTTTGGGAGTGTGTGAATGGAGAAACTTGAGAGTAAATGTCAATAAAAGCAAAGTTATTAGGTTTAGCAAGGCAGATGAACAGTTAGCTGGGGTGAATTTGAATGGAGAAAAACTGGAAAAAGTGAAGTGTTCAATACATAAAAGTGGCAAGGAGCGTGAACATAACCATGAAACTGGAAGTGAATCATAGGTTAGGTGAGGGGGGGGCAAAGATTCTGGGAGCACTGAGGAATGTGGAAAGTGGTCATTATCTGGGAGGATAATAATGGTTAAGTTGAAAGTATACCAGTCCTTCTAAAGTATGGATGTGAGGTGTGGGCTACATATGATGATGTGAAGGATAGTCAATGTATTGAAAATGAAACGTCTAAGGCCAATGTGTGGCATCAGGTGGTTTAATCAAAGAATGAAAGGGTAAGAGAGAGGTGTGCTGAAATGGTCTGAAAATATGGAGAGAATGAGTGAGTAAAGGCTGACAAAGAAGATATATGAGAGAAATGGAGCTAACAACAAAGGGATTGTTTATTTGAAGATGGAAGGAATGAGTGTTCAGGGTCTGAATACAAAAGAAAGTGAAAGATGTGCATGGGATAAAGTGAAAAGGGGCAATGTGGTACACGGGGGTTAACATATTGTGATTGGAGTAAACCAGGTCGGAAATATGATGGAGCCAGGGGAAACTATGGAAAAGTCTGCAGGGCTTGGTCATTTCTCTCTCCGACTCACAAATCACTGGTGAATATGCAGTGAAGTCTTAGGGGGTCTTCATCCCTACAGCCTGGGCTGGGCTCAGGTGGTTGGACTGGGTCATTAGTCAACCAAGCTGTTGGAAGCCACAGCATGCATGCCCAAATAGCTCCCACAGCCTGCATGGTCTTATACACTTTGCAGGTACTTCTCCAGTGCATCTTAAACTTCTCTACTATGCATCCCATTCTGCATCTGATGTTAGTAAACAAGATGTCGAAGAATCTTTGGCCCCAGATGTTTAAGGGGATTCTCTCAATTGTACCTTTGGATTACCAGACTCCCTGGTCTTCAGACATTATCTTTATCTAATCAAAGCCTTTCTTCATCTAAGAGAAGAAATGTGAACGTTTAAATTTTTTTTCATACTTCTCTCTTTCCCAAGTTAGCAAGGTGGTCAAGAACAGACAGAGAACAGCCTCACTCACTCACAACCATTCCTTTGCTGTCAAGTGTAATGCACCAAAACCAAAACCTGAATCCACAACCTGGCCTTATAAACCTTTTCATGATTTCCCCTGGTACTCCATGTATGCATGCGTATACACATATATATATCCACATTTACATTTATCATACTTAACCGTTGTCTCCCGCGTTAGTGAGGCAGCACAAGGAAACAGACCAGGAAAGGCCCAACCCATCCACATACACATGTATATATACAAACGCTCACACATGCACATATACATACATATACATTTCAATGTATACATACTTATACATACACAGACATATGCATGTATACGCATGCATAAATTCATACTTGCTGCCTTCATCCATTCCCACTGCCACCCCACCACACATGAAATAGCATCCCCTCCCCCTCCAGTGAGGCAGCGCCAGAAACAGAAAAAAAGACACATTCGTTCACATTCAGTCTCTAGCTGTTATGTGTAATGCACCGAAACCACAGCTCCCTTTCTACTTCCAGGCCCCACAGACCTTTCCAGGGTTTACCCCAGACGCTTCACATGCATTGGTTCAATCCACTGACAGCACGTCCACCCCGATATACCACATCATTCCAATTCACTCTATTCCTTGTCACCTTTCACCCTCCTATATGTTCAGGCCCCGATTGCTCAAAATCTTTTTCACTCCATCCTTCCACCTCCAATTTGGTCTCCCACTTCTCCTCGTTCCCTCCACATCTGACACACATATCCTCATTGTCAATCTTTCCTCACTCATTCTCTCCATGTCACCAAACCATTTCAATACACCCTCTTCTGCTCTCTCAACCACACTCTTTTTACTACCACACATCTCTCTTACCCTTTCATCACTTACTCAATCAAACCACCTCACACCACATAGTCCTCAAACATCTCATTTCCAACACATCCACCCTCCTCCGCACAACCCTATCTATAGCCCATGCCTCACAAAAATATATAACATTGTTGGAACCACTAGTCCTTCAACCATACCCATTCTGCTCTCTTGAGATAATGTTCTCACCTTCCACACATTCCTCAACACTCCCAGAACCTTCGCTCCCTCCCCCACCATGTGACTCACTTCCGTTTCCATGGTTCCATCTGCTGCCAAATCCACTACCAGATATCTAAAACACTTCACTTCCTCCAGTTTTTCTCCATTCAAATTTACCTCCCAATTAACTTGTCCCTCAACCCTAATGAACCTAATAACCTTACTCATATTCACATTTACTCTCAACTTTCTTCTTTCACACACTTTACCAAACTCAGTCACCAACCTCTACAGTTTCTCACTTGAATCCGCCACCAGTGCTGTATCATCAGCAAATAACAACTGCCTCACTTCCACAGCCCTCTCATTCAAAACAGACTGCATACTTGCCCCTCTCTCCAAAACTCTTGCATTCACCTCCCTAACCCCATCCATAAACAAATCAAACAAGCATGGAGACATCATGCACCCCTACCGCAAACAGACATCCACTGGAAACCAAAACGCACCCCTACCGCAAACAGACATCCACTGGAAACCAATCAATTTCCTCTCTTCATACTCTTATACATGCCATACATCCTCGATAAGAACTTTTCACTGCATCTCTATTAACTCTATCATATGCCTTCTCCAGATCCATAAATGCCACATACAAATCCATCTGTTTTTCTAAGTATTTCTCACATGCATTCTTCAAAGCAAAAACCTGATTCACACATCTACCACTTCTGAAACCGCACTGCTCTTCCCCAATCTGATGCTCTGCACATGCCTTCACCCTCTCAATCAATACCCTCCCATATAATTTCCCAGGAATACTCAACAAACTTATACCTCTGTAATTTGAACACTCACCTTTGCCTTTGTACAATGGCACTATGCATGCATTCTGCCAATCCTCAGGCACTTCACCATGAACCATATACACACTGAATATTCTCACCAACCAGTCAACAACACAGTCACCCCCTTTCTAAATACATTCCACTGCAATACCATCAAAACTCGCCGCCTTGCTGGCTCTCATCTTCTGCAAAGTTTTCACTGCCTCTTCTCTGTTTACCAACTCATTCTCCCTGACCCTCTCACTTTGCACACCGCCTCGACCAAAGCACCCTATATCTGCCACTCTATCATCTAACACATTCAACAAACCTTCAAAATACTCACTCCTTCTCCTTCTCACTTCACCACTACTTGTTATCACAACCGCATTTGCCCCCTTCACCGACGTTCCCATTTGTTCTCTTGTCTTATGCACTACATTTACCTCCCTCCTAAACATCTTTTAATTCTCCCCAAAATTTAATGATACTCTCTCACCCCAACTCTCATTTGCCCTATTTTTAACCTCCTGCCTCTTTCTTTTATACATCTCCCAGTCATTTGCACTATTTCCCTGCAAAAATTGTCCAAATGCCTCTGTTACGAACACGTGGGTGCCCACATGTTCGTATATGAATAGGTATGTGTGTATCTCTGTGTATAGAGTAAGTGCCTTTCCATGTTAGGGCGAGGGCCAAGGCCTTTGCTCCATTATCAGTTCGGATTTCACTCCCATAACCAAAACCATTAATTTCTGAGGCCTTCTTCATACCTTCGAGAGGGAAACCAGATGGCCACGCGGGCCATCAATCCAGCCCCCCTCGACGCTCGGACCTCCATCCAGGGCACTAGGTCAAATTGGGGGTCAACCTACGGCCCCCATACAGTGTCGTCGCTGTCAGGACAAGAGAAGGTGGGGCCTCTAGGCAGATGTGGGACGAACCTAACCTCCTCTCAGCCAGTCAGCTGGTTCACGGATGACACCTTCTCCAATCACTGACGTAACAGTGGCCCTTCAGCCAAGTAGGAGTGGCACTTGGAGCCACCCTCCTCCAATCCTCAGTGGGCCTTAGGCCCATGACCAATCAAGGGTGGCACCATAGGGTAACAAGGTGGGTCTAGGCATGGCTAGCTGTTCTTGCCCTGCTGGTCCCTCAATTAAAAGGCTCAGACGATCGTCTGGGACTCGATTCCTTCACCTGACCCGGGCCCAGCAAAGGTAATGGGAGCTTTCCCTGTCTCGAACCCTGTAGCCACCGCTGCCCCCAGTTTATAAGATGTTACTACTGTGTCACGTTAGGTAGCTACGTGTAACGATGTTGTTTAGTGTCACGTCAGGTCTATCTAAGTGTAATGTTATCGAACAATTTGTTATAGAGGAAAGAGACCTCCTGGCTTGAAATCTTACCTGGATTGTTAACTTATGTTCAATGTTAATTTCATGTTCGGTGTTAACGTAATGTTAAATGCCTGATTTGTGTGTTTATCTTTATACACCTGCATTCTTTCATTATAAGTAGATTTAATGTAATGCTGGTCTTTAATTCAATCCCATAACTTTCTGATCGTGTTATCCCGTTGTGAAATGTAACGAATCTAGCGTCCTTGCGGAGACGAGGACTAGTAGATTACATGTAACAAATATATGTTACTGGCGACCTTATTCAAATATATTATATTTGAATTCGTAACATATAAATTGGCGACCTTGCCAGGATATTTCTTGTCTTAATGGAATCTCTTTCCTTGATTCATTAATCATGTCGTTGACCAGTGCCGTGTTGACCAGTGTAATGATTATGAGGTCGCGAAGAGACCTGATTAGATTTATGTCAAGTATTTTTGCAAAAATAACGATTTATGCACAGTGGCTACGCTCCATTCGTACGGAGAGACGTTCGACGGGTTTCGATGGCAAAGGAAAGTCCGGTAATAATGTAATCCCACCTGAATCTGCTACCTTGCCGGTAACTCATAAAAGTCAGGGGAAATACTCCGAAAGAGTTGTTTTTATTGTGGCAAGGTTGGCACCAGGTGAGGGATTGCTGGGCTCGAGTGAAGGAATCCTGAGACTACTTTTTTTTTTTTTAAATACAATCGTAGGCTTGTGAGTCTCTTCTTAATTTTAGGGCCAATTTAGTAAAGTAGGTGAGGCTATTTCTGCTCTTAGGAGAGTGAGGGGTTGCGAGACTGTTGAGTAATCTGTCCTTATTATAGGATCTGTTCTGTGGGAACTACAATGCGTTCCTGTCTCAGGGCTATGTTAGTAGATGTGGTGTACGACGAAGTGACCGTGTTACGGGATTCTGGTGCTCTGCAGTCCCTAATGGTGGATGGCTTGGTGCCGCAAGAAGAGTCTGGAGACCGAGTCTTGCTAGACGGACTGTCGGGTCCCAAGGAAGCTCCACTACTCGATGTGGGGGTAGAAGATCTCTTCACGGGCCATGATCTTGTAGGGATTGTAGATAAGTTCCTGTCTTAGACATGGACTTTGTGTTAGGCAGTGACCTAGTGGGTGGGAAGATGAACCCAATGCCGGTGTTGCCTATGGGCCCGGTGAAGTCTACGGAGGCAGTGCAGCTTGATGAAGAGGTACCAGAGATAGTCTACAACCATGATGGTGCCAGGTACATGACAGCTGGCACGGTAGGCTGTGTGCCTGAGGACATAGCCGTTGAAACGCAGGGAGTGAAGACTCTCCCCAAGGGTGAGACCTGAGGAGGTGGTGTTCAGTGTCATGTAATGGGGAAGACGAGGAGTGGCAGGCAGTTCACCAGGTGTTAGTGCCGCGTCTCTACAGGAGGAAGATTTTTGAAGCTTGCACACGACTCAAGCTTTGCCGGTCATTTAATTGGCCTGGTGTCCACCGGGATGTCGCTCAGTGTTGGGAAAGTCTATTCAGACGGTCTCAATTCAGAAGTGTAGAGACAGGCGAATTCCTATCCCCCCATTTGAAGGTCTGTTTGACCGAGTTATAATTGACATTGTGAGCCCATTGCTAATAACCTCCTCTGGCCACTGTTACACTCTTCTTGAGAGTGAGACCAGCGAGAGGGAGCTGTGTGATACCCTCTCTCCTGGTGTAAACTCCGTTGTGACGGAGGAATTGGGGATGCCTTCTGAGGATGAAATTAGTGAGGAAAAGCTGTGTGATACCTCCTGTGCTAGTTTCGAGTCTGTACGAGAATCAGTGGATGAGACTGAGGATTTGTCTCGAGCCCATTCAAGAGAGTCGGGAATGAAGGACGAGGTGGCGTGACAGACGGTCTCGATTTAGAAGTGTAGAGACAGGCGACGAGGTGTGGCTTCTACTACAAGCAGCCAGGTCAACCCTTGGCTGTCCGTTTTCAGGGTTTCAGGGTCCCTATACCCCCGATAGGCGCAGATGTCGGAGATTATGCCACGTCAACGTGCTTAAACCATATCTCAGTAGTGACCTCCCCCCTTTGGAACCGATGGTATCAGTCTGCATCATCCAACGTCCAGTGGTAGCCGTGTGTGACGAAGTTGACGACGTAGCTGTGAAGGCCTCAGAGACCTGGGAAGACGGAGGCGCTTTAGAACCTGCCTGGGAAGTGACGGGAAAAACGTCCCCCTTTGGAACCTACGGTATCAGTCTGCATCATCCAACGTCCAGCGGTGCTTGGGAGAGCCGTGTGTGACAAAGTTGACGACGTAGCTGTGAAGGCATCGGAGACCCAGGAAGACGGAAGCGCTTTAGCACCTGCCTGGGAAGTGACGGGTAGAAAGGTTTGCCCTCCTGTCGACGTACCCAGAGTTTTGCCAGAGGTTTGTCAGTCCCCTCCTTCCACCGACTGTAAAGGTTCAAGTATTAGCCCGTAATGAGTGCCCCCCGATCTCAGAGAGAATCGAGACGTTTTGTGGGTATAGTTGGGTATTACAGAGTGTATTAGTAACTTTTCTCGCAGTTACAACCCCCTTTCATAAATCTGTTGATATATGTTAGAAATGTTTGAAATGAGCAGTGTTAGAAAGCCTCTCTCATCAGTTAGGAACCCTACTTTTTTTAACTGTTATATTTTGCAGGCTCCAACCAGTTTAGTTGTGAATGCCAGCAGTGCTGATGCTGGTGAGGTCCTCCTGCAGGAGGATAGAGAGAAGGTTGAGCCCAAACAGATAACCCCACCATGGAGAAGGAACTTCTGTTTTTGCTATTTGTATTATAGCACCTTCTGTATGTGTCCTTCAGACAATCATTTTAGAGTGTACTGACTATCAATCCCTTTCAAAATGTTTACAAGTTATGGGATCGGAGTCAGAAATTAATCAGGTGGGCCTTGTTTCTTCAAGAGTATAATTTAGATATTCACCATATTACTGGCGCACATAATGTGTTAGCTGACTGTTTATCCCGCTCTTAAGGTAAGAAAATTCCTCTTCTAGGAATTTTCTCCTTTAAGGAGGGAGGTGTTACGAACACGTGGGTGCCCCACATGTTCGTATATGAATAGGTATGTGTGTATCTCTGTGTATAGAGTAAGCGCCTTTCCATGTTAGGGCGAGGGCCAAGGCCTTCGCTCCATTATCGGTTCGGATTTCACTCCCATAACCAAAACCATTAATTTCTGCGGCCTTCTTCATACCTTAGAGAGGGAAACCAGATGGCCACGCCGGGCCATCAATCCAGCCCCCCTCAACACTCAGACCTCCATCCAGGGCACTAGGTCAAATTGGGGGTCAACCTACGGCCCCCATACAGTGTTGTCGCTGTCAGGACAAGAGAAGGTGGGGCCTCTAGGCAGATGTGGGATGAACCTAACCTCCTCTCAGCCAGTCAGCTAGTTCACGGATGACACCTTCTCCAATCACCGACATACCAGTGGTCCTTCAGCCAAGTAGGAGTGGCACTTGGAGCCACCCTCCTCCAATCCTGTGGGCCTTATGCCCATGACCAATCAAGGGTGGCACCATAGGGTAACAAGGTGGGCCGAGGCGTGGCTAGCTGTTCTTTCCCTGCTGGTCCCTCAATTACAAGGCTCAGACGATCGTCTGGGACTCGATTCCTTCACCTGACCCGGGCCCAGCAAAGGTAATGTGAGCTTTCCCTGTCTCGAACCCTGTAGCCACCGCTGCCCCCAGTTTGTAAGATGTTTACTATGTCACGTTAGGTAGCTAAGTGTAACGATGTTGTTTAGTGTCACGTCATGTCTAAGTGTAATGTTATCGAACAAATTGTTATAGACGAAAGAGACCTCCTGGCTTGAAATCTTATCTGGATTGTTAACTTATGTTCAATGTTAATTTCATGTTCAGTGTTTACATAATGTTAAATGCCTGATTTATGTGTTTATCTTTGTACACCTGCATTCTTTCATTATAAGTAGATTTAATGTAATGCTGGTCTTTAATTCAATCCCATAACTTTCTGATCGTGTTATCCCGTTGTGAAATGTAACGAATCTAGCGTCCTTGTGGAGACGAGGACTAGTAGATTACATGTAAAAAATATATGTTACTGGCGACCTTTTTCAAATATATTATATTTGAATTCGTAACACCTCCCTCTTCTCTTTCACTAATAATCTTACTTCTTCATCCCACCACTCACAACCCTTTTCTAATCTGCCCACCTCCCACCTTTCACATGCCACAGCCATCTTTTGCCATCACTGCCTCAATAAATGCTTCCCATTCCTCCTCCACTTCCCTTACATCATTTGCTCTCACCTTTTTCCATTCTGCACTCAATCTCTCCTGGTAATTCTTCACACTTAAACGCTGTTTCCTGAATCATCGAGGTAGCACTATGAAAATGGCGAAGAAAGGCCCATCACTCATATACACATATCTTTATATTATAAATAATCACTGTTTTCCACATCAGCGAGGTAGCGCCAAGAAACGGACAAAGAATGGCCCATCCACTCATATGCACATAAACAACCATACAAGCGCATATACATACATATTGGAAAGGATCACATTTTAGCGTGTAATTAAGTATATTCCTACGAGTCCACAGGGAAATGAAACATGATAAGTTCCCAAGTGCACTTTCGTGTAATAATCACATCATCAGGGGAGATACAAGAAACATCATTGAATCTTCTATTATAAAATACACAAAGAATTATAAGCTTAGTATTAGTGAAAGTCTATACAAATTGGATAGCTTTACTGTTGATAAAATTTGCAAACGATTCCCCTTCTGGTCCACACAATAAGTATATGATACACTCATTGTCTATCTTGGACAGTCACTTGTTTAACAAATGGATAAAATTTGCAAACAATTCCCCTTCTGGTCCATGCAATAAGTATATGATACACTCATTGTCTATCTTGGACAGTCACTTGTTTACCAAATGGTGTCCTGGCTACGTCTCTTTGTTGTATATCAACTGACTTATATTTCTTTCTTTTATCTCCCCTGATGATGTGATCATTACATGAAAGTGCATTTGGGAACTTATCATGTTTCATTTCCCTGTGAACTCATAGGAATACATACATATCAACATATACATACATATACAAACACATACACAGACATTACATATATAAACACGTACATATTCATACTTGCTTGCCTTTATCCATTCATGTCGCTACCCCACCCCACAGGAAGCAGCATCATTACCCCCTGCTTCTGCAAGGTAGCACCAGGAAAACAGACAAAAAAGCCAAATTTGTTCACACTGCCTCTAGCTGTCATGTGTAATGCACCAAAACCACAGCTCCCTATCCACATCCCTGCCCCACAAAACTTTCCATAGTTTACCCCAGACGCCATACATGCCCTGGTTTGGTCCACTGACAGCATGTCAACCCCAGTATACCACATCGTTCCAGTTCACTCTATTCCTTGTATGCCTTTCACCCTCCTGTATGTTCAGGTTCCGATCACTAAAAAATCTTTTTCACTCCATCCTCCTACCTTCAATATGGTCTCCCACTTATTGTTCCCTCCACTTCTAACAAATATACCTTCTTTGTCAATCTTTCCTCACTCATTCTCTCTGATGTCCAAACCATTTCAACACAGCTTCTTCTGCTCTCTCAACCACATTTCTTATTTCCACACATCTCTCTTACCCTTACATTAATCACTTGATCAAACCACCTCTCACAACATATTGTCCTCAAACTTATCATTTCCAACAAATCCACCCTCTGCCATACAATCCTGTCTACAGCCCATGCCTCACAACCATACAACATTGTTGGAACTACTATTCCTTCAAACATACCCATTTCTGTTCTCAGTGCAAACATTCTCTCCTTCCACACATTCTTCATCACTCCCAGAACCTTCGCCCCCTCCCCTACCCTATGACTCACTTCCACTTCCATGGTTCCATTTGCTGCCAAGTCCACTCCAGATACCTAAAACACTTCACTTCCTCCAATTTTTCACCATTCAAACTTACATCCCAATTAACTTGTCCCCCAACCCAACTGAACCTAATAACCTTTCTCTTATTCACAAATACTCTTAATTTTCTCCTTTCACACACTTTTCCAAACTCAGTCACCAACTTCTGCAGTTTCTCACTTGAATCAGCCACCAGCACTGTATCTTCAGCAAATAACAACTGACTCATTTCCATAGCCTCTCATCCACAACAAACTGCATAGTTGCCCCTCTCTCCAAAACTCTTGTATCTACCTCCCTAACCACCCCATCCATAAATAAATTAAACAACCACAGGGACATCACACACCCCTGCCACAAACGACTTTCACTGGTAGCCAATCACTCTCCTCTCTTCCTACTCATACAAATGCCTTACATCCTTGGTACAACCTATTCACTGCTTCGAGCAACTTACTTCCCACACCATATACTCTTAAGACCTTTCACAAAGCATCTCTATCAACCCTATCATATGCCTTTTCCAGATCCATAAATGCTACATACAAATCCATCTGTTTTCTAAGTATTTCTCACATACATTCTTCAAAGCAAAAACCTGATTCACACATCCTCTACCACTTCTGAAACCACACTGCTCTTCCCAATCTGATGCTCTGCACATGCCTTCACTCTCTCAATCAACACCCACCCATATAATTTCCCAGGAATACTTAACAAACTTATGCATCTGTAGTTTGAACACTCGCCTTTATCCCCTTTGCCTTTGTACAATGGCATTATGCGTGCATTCTGCCAATCCTCACACACTTCACCACGAACTATCATATACTGAATATCCTTACCAAGCAATCAACCATGAACCATCCATACATTGAATATCCTTACCAATCAACAACACAGTCATCCCCTTTTCTAATAAACTCCCCTACAATACAATCCAAACCCACCGCCATGCCAGATCTCATCTTCTGCAAAGCTTTCACTACCTCATCTCTCTTAACCAAACCATTCTCCCTAACCCTCTCCCTTCACACACCACCCTGACCAAAACACTCTATATCTGCTACTCTATCATCAAACACATTCAACAAACCTTCAAAATACTCACTTCATCTTCTCATGATATCATTACTCGTTATTACTTCCCCACTTGCCCCCTTTACTGATGTTCACATTTGTTCTCTTAAGTACATTATTTACTTCCTTCCAAAACACCTTTTTTTCTTTTTCTTTTAAACTATCCGCCATTTCCCGCATTAGCGAGGTAGCGTTAAGAACAGAGGACTGGGCCTTTGTGGAATATCCTCACCTGGCCCCCCTCTGTTCCTTCTTTTGGAAAATTAAAAAAAAGAAGTTTAATGATACTCTCTCGCCCCAACTCTCATGTGCCCTCTTTTTCAACCCTTGCACCTTTCTCTTGACCTCCTACTGCTTTATTTTATACTTCTCCCAGTCATTTGCACTACTTTCCCTTTCACTAACATCTTTACTTCATCCCACCACTCACTACCCTTTCTAATCTGCCCATCTCCCACCTTTCTCATGCCACATGCATCTTTTGTACAAGCCATCACTGCTTCCCTAAACACATCCCATTCCTCACCCACTCCTCTCACATTATTTGCTCTCATCTCTTGCTATTCTACACTCAATCTCTCCTGGTACTTCCTCACACAAGCCTCCTTTCCAAGCTCACTTACTCTCACCACTCTCTTCTCCCCAACATTCTCTCTTCTTTTTTGAAAATCTCTACAAATCTTCACCTTCGCCTCCACAAGATAGTGATCAGACATCCCTCCAGCTGCCCCTCTCAGCACACAAAAATGCAAAAGTCTCTCTTTTACATGCCAATCAATTAACACATAATCCAATAATCCCCTTTGACCATCCCCTCTATTCACATATGTATACCTATGTATATTTTTCTCTTTATACCAGGCATTTCCAATCACCAGTCTTTTTTCAGCACACAAATCCAAAAGCTCTTCACCATTTCCACTTACAACACTGAACACCCCAAGTACACTAATTATACCCTCAACTGCCACATTACTCACCTTTGCATTTAAATCATCCATCATTAAAACCTAGTCTCATGCATGAAAGCTGCTGACACACTCACTCAGCTGCTCCCAAAAGACTTGCCTCTCTTTCATCTCATGACCAGGTGGATAGGCACTGATAATCACCCATCTCTCTCCATCCTCTATATATAAGGATGCAGTGAAAAAGGTTTGGAGCAACCGGGCTTTGAACATACAGAAGGGTGAGAAGATGCAAAGGATAGAATAAACTGTAATGATGTAGTATACTGCAGTCGACATGCTCTCAATGGAATGAACCAAGGGATGTGAAGCACCTAAGGTAACCCATGGAAAGGTTTACCCCATTCAAAAGTCATGTGCAATGCACCAAAACCACAGCCTCCTATACATAACCAGGCCCTTAAAGACTTTTTCAAGGTTTCCCCAGCCATTTCAAATGCACTGGTTCAGTCCATTCACAGTACATCGCCCCCTGTATATGACATAGTTTCAATTCACTCCATCCGATGCATGCATTTCACCCTTCTGAATGTTCAGGCCTCAGTTGCTCGAAATCTTTTTCACTCCATCTCCAATTTGGTCTCTTCCTTTTCCTTGTCCCCTCTACTTTTGACACATATAATCTCCTTAACCTCTCCTCACTCATTCTCTCCACATGTCTAAAACATTACAGCATATCCTCTTCAGTTGTTTCCCCCACACTCTTCTTATTACCAAACAAGGATCCTTTTCAAATCATTCCATTTCAAACAAGTGACAACGTTGTTGCACAGCAAACTATACAACTACATTTTCTGAAGTAGTATTAGGGCTGTGGTAGAATACATATTCAAGTTCCACTACCTTTCAACAGTGAAATTCAATAGAATCAAGCTACTGTCCCTGTTCGGGCAGAATCCATTTAAACAAACAACTGTCTATATTTTTTCTTGCCCAGGCAACAAATGCAGGGGCCAATTCAACACAATAATGGACAATACCTGAGCTAGTAGGCACTCCAACATAAAGTTTGTGTTTCTTTAGAGGTCAGACCATGAATAAGAAAGCAAGAGCTAGAACAAACACGTGAAGAGAGATATACAGGATTATATCACACATAAGGAAAAGATATTGACTTTAAGAAAAAATAAATTTCTACCATGTAGCTGAGTTTTAATGAGAAAAGCTAAAACCAGCAATCCTGACTTTATCTCTGATGCAACACAAACTATAAGGACGACAACTCAGAACTGTGCTATACAGCTTACACTGTTGGGACGTATTCTTTAGGGAAGGAGTCTGTGGTATAGGAGATGAGCATACACGTCTTGCCAACAGTCCCATCACCCACTACCACACACTTAATGGGACGGCCAGATGACATCTTCCCTTTTCTCTTTCACACCTGCCAGAGAGGAAAAAATAAAATATACAACCCTATATATACAGTTTTCATTATTTCATGCAGAAATATATTACAATTTTTTCTTTAAATTATGACCACCTTTCCCAAGATTATCATTATCATTTTCATTAATCCCAAGTCTTAGAAGGAGCTGATAAAAGAGGGAAGGATTTCCAGCCTCCTGCTTCCACCTATCACACAACTACAAAATGCAGATGGATGGGTAACAATATTTCTCCCCTATCCTTAGGGATAAGTACTACTACTACTATTAGGTCCCTTGTCAACCGTTGGGGTTACATTCCTGGAAAATCCAGTGGTCAGCAAACCATGGCGGGCAATGGACAAGCCTTATGGTAAATAAGGGCTTTGGAGAATACCCCTTGAGAGATATCTTAGGTCCAATCATGAGTAATTCAAAATTAAAAATCAGCATTTCAGACCACAGAAACAACATATCTATTCTACAAAAATATAAAGAAAAAAACTGCTCAGACAAGAAACAAATAAATCTATATGGAACAATGGCACTACAACTGGCCATATGCAATGTGCATGGACTCTGTATTCCTAGAAAGCAGGCACCTAACTGTCCTGCAAAAAAGGCAGCATCTTTATGTTTCACTTTGATTAGCACCTTGAATAATAACACTAGTTTTTCTTTCCTTGTTTTAAAGGTTCACAAGATCCTGCCTGCCATCCTTCTGCATGAGGCAACCATTGTTTTGTTGAGTTTACTGATGCTTAGGTCACCAGATATTATTACTCCAAGGTCATTCACATTATTCAAATAGTTTATTATAGTGTCTGTGTTTGTCCCATATTCTGTGTTGTTTTTGATTTCTTTATTTTCTCCACACCAGAGGAAGTGAAACTTATCTCCATTAAAAAGCATGTTGTTCTTGGTTGCTCAGTTAAAGACTTCATTTATGTCTTAGTAGCCTTCCGGCATTTTCACCCTTGCCTTCACAAGGTAATGATCAGACATCCCACCAACTGGCCCTCTCAGTACATCCACATCCAAAAGTCTCTCTTTTACACACCTTTCAGTTAAGAGGAAATCCAGTAATGCTCACTGACCATCTTTCCTACCCATTTACATATACTTGTGTATGTCCCTCTATTTAAACCAGGTATTCCCATTCACCAGTCATTACTCAGCACAACCCCAGAAGCTGTTCATTTCCATTTACTCTACTGAATACTCCATACTCCACAAATTATACCCTCAAATGCCAAATCACTCATCTTCACAATGAAATCACCCATCACTAATACCCAGACTCACTGAAACTGCTGACACACTTACTTAGCTGCTTACAAAACACTTGCCTCTCATGGCCAGGCATAAGAACTAATAATCACCCATCTCTTGCCATCCACTTTCATTTCTACTCACATCAGAGCTTGATTCTCTACACTCTCTCATGCACTCCCACGACTCCTGCTTCAGCAAAAGTGCTATCCCTTTCCTTGCTTTTGTCCTCTAATGAACCCCACTACTCCAAAGATATTACCAAACCATTCTTTCCCTTTACCCTTGAGCTTTGTTTTACTAATGGTAAAAAAATACAGGATTTTTTCCAAAACATTTTACCCATCTCCTTTTTTCTCATCATAGTTATGGCTAAACAGATTTAGACACCCCAGCCCAAGCCTTCAAGGAAGATGAGTACTCCCTGCCTAGCCTTTTCTGGTCTATCGGTTAGAATCTGAAATACATGATGGGGAAGGTATCTAACCCTTGCTCCCTATCCCCTATGACACACAGAATATGGAGGTAGAATTCTTTCTCCCCTAACCTATGGATTTATCACTATACATGTATCATGTTTCTTTCTTAAAAAATACCTTTTTCATTCCATCACTTTGGTTTTCAAGACATAAATCAGTTTGGTAGACCAATCTGGCAAGAACACAAGGGCAAAAATATTCTATTCTTTTGCTAGAAAACTTTTTATTATCTTATATCAACCTTTGTTCTACCAGCTCATTTGAATACATCTTAAGCAAGTTGGATGGTATACAGTGAGTCACAGATACAATTTGGCTAATTTTAAGCACTGATCACCCTACTTTCTCATGTTTGTAAGCTATCTTACTATTATGTTCCCACCATTTTATTTAATCATTATACTTCATCGCTGTTTCCCACATCAGCAAGGTAGCACCAAAGATCTTCCCATGATATACCCAAGATGTTTCACATGCCCTGGTTCAGTCCAATGACAGCATGTCGGCCCCGGTATACCACAGTTCCAATTCACTCTATTCCTTGCACACCTCTCACTCTCCTGTATGTTCAGGTCCCAATTGCTCAAAATCCTGCATCCTTCCACGTCCAATGTGGTTTCCCACTTCTCCTTGCTCCCTCCACCTGTGACACATATCTCCTCTCTGTCAATCTTTCCTCACTCATTCTCTCCATAAGTCCAAACCATCACTGCTTCCCTAAATACATCCCATTCCTCGCCCACTCCCCTCACATCTGTTGCTCTCACCTTTTGCTATTCTACATTCAACCTCTCCTGGTACTTCCTCACACAAGTCTCCTTTCCAAGCTCACTTACTCTCACTACTCTCTTCTCCCTAACATTCTCTCTTCTTTTTTGAAAACCTCTAAAAATCTTCATCTTCACCTCCACAAGACAATGATCAGACAGCTCTCCAGCTGCCCCTCTCAACAGATTAACACCAAAGTCTCTCTTTTACATACCTATCAATTAGCACATAACCCAATAATCCCCCGTGACCATCTCTCCTACTCACATACGTACGTATACTTATGTATATCTCTCTTTATAAACCAGGTATTCCCAATCACCAGTCTTTTTTTGAGCACATTAATCCACAAGCTCTTCACAATTTCCATTTACAACACTGAATACCCCATGTACACTAATCATACCCTCAACTGCCACATTACTCACTTCACATTTAAATTACCCATCACAAAAAAGTGGTCTCATGCCTAAAAGCTGTTGACACACTCACTCAGCTGTTCCCAAAACACTTGCCTCTCATGATCTTTCTTCTCATGACCAGGTACAAAAGCACCCATCTCTCTTCATCCACTTTGAATTTTATCCACATCAATCTAGAATTTACTTTCTGATATTCTATCATATTCTCCCACAACTCCTGCTTCAGAAGTAGTGCTACTCATTCCTTAGCTCTAGTCCTCTCACCAACCTGACTTTACTCCCACGACTTTCCAAAACCTCTCTTCCTCTTTACCCTTAAGCTTCGTTTCACTCAGAGCCACAACATCCAGGTTTCTTTCCTCAAGTATATTACCTATCTCTCCTTTCTTCCATCTTGGTTGCATCCACACACATTCAGACACCCCAATTAGAGTCTTCAAGGAGGATGAGCACTCCCCGCTTGACTCCTTCTGTTTCCCCTTTTAGAAATTGAAATACAAGGAGGGGAGGGTTTCCAGCCAGCCTGCCCCCACTTAGTTGCCTTCTATGACATGCTGGGAATATGCGGGGAAGTATTTTTTCTCCCTTATCCCACTATAAGTGGAAGTGAGTCACACGGTGGGGGAGGGGACGAAAGTTCTGGGAGCATTGAAAAATGTGTGGAAGGTGAGAACATTATCATGGAAAACAAAAATGGGTATGTTTGAAGGAATAGTGGTTCCAACAAAGTTACATGGCATGGTTGTGAGGCGTGGGCTATAGATAGAGTTGTGCGCAGGAGGGTGGATGTGTTGGAAATGAGATGTTTGAGGACAATATGTGGTGTGAGGTGGTTTGATCGAGTAAGTAATGAAAGGGGTAAGAGAGATGTGTGGTAATAAAAAGGGTGTGGTTGAGACAGCAGAAAAGGGTGTTTTGAAATGGTCTGGTCACATGGAGAGAATGGGTAAGGAAAGATTGACCAAGAGGATATATGTATCAGAGGTGGAGGGAACAAGGAGAAGTGGGAGACCAAACTGGAGGTGGAAGGGTGGAGTGAAAAAGATTTTGAGTGATTGGGGCCTGGACATGCAGGAGGGTGAAAGGCGTGCAAGGAATAGAGTGAATTGGAACGAAGTGGTATACCGGGGTCAACGTGCTGTCAATGGATTGAACCAGGGCATGTGAAGCGTCTGGGGTAAACCATGGAAAGTTCTCTGGGGCCTGGATGTGGAAAGGGAGCTGTGGTTTCGGTGCATTATTACATGACAGCTGAGACTGAGTGTGAACGAATGGGGCCTTTGTTGTCTTTTCCTAGCGCTACCTCGCACACATGAGGGGGGAGGAGGTTGTTATTCCATGTGTGGCAAGGTGGCGATGCGAATAAATAAAGGCAGGCCGTATGAATTATGTACTTGTGTATATATGTATATGTCTGTGTGTGTATATATATGTATACATTGAGATGTACAGGTATGTATATTTCCGTGTGTGGAAGTGTATGTATATACATGTGTATGTGGGAGGGTTGGGCCATTCTTTCGTCTGTTTCCTTGCGCTACCTCGCTAATGTGGGAGACAGCGACAAAGCAAAACAAATAAAAATAAATAGTGTATATATATATATATATATATATATATATATATATATATATATACTGGAGGGATGTCTGATCATTATCTTGTGGAGGCTAAGGTGAAGATTTGTATGGGTTTTCAGAAAAGAAGAGTGAATGTTGGGGTGAAGAGGGTGGTGAGAGTAAGTGAGCTTGGGAAGAAGACTTGTGTGAGGAAGTACCAGGAGAGACTGAGCACAGAATGGAAAAAGGTGAGAACAATGGAAGTAAGGGGAGTGGGGGAGGAATGGGATGTACTTAGGGAATCAATGATGGATTGTGCAAAAGATGCTTGTGGCATGAGAAGAGTGGGAGGTGGGTTGATTAGAAAGGGTAGTGAGTGGTGGGATGAAAAAGTAAGATTATTAGTGAAAGAGAAGAGAGAGGCATTTGGACAATTTTTGCAGGGAAAAAATGCAATTGAGTGGGAGATGTATAAAAGATACAGGAGGTCAAGAGAAAGGTGCAAGAGGTGAAAAAGAGGGCAAATGAGAGTTGAGGTGAGAGAGTATCATTAAATTTTAGGGAGAATAAAAAGATGTTCTGGAAGGAGGTACATAAAGTGCGTAAGATAAGGGAGCAAATGGGAACTTCAGTGAAGGGCGCAAATGGGGAGGTGAAAACAAGTAGTGGTGATATGAGAAGGAGATGGAGTGAGTATTTTGAAGGTTTGTTGAATGTGTTTGATGATAGAGTGGGAGATATAGGGTGTTTTGGTTGAGGTGGTGTGCAAAGTAAGAGGGTTAGGGAAAATGATTTGGTAAACAGAGAAGAAGTATTAAAAGCTTTGCGGAAGATGAAAGCCGGCAAGGCAGCAGGTTTGGATGGTATTGCAGTGGAATTTATTAAAAAAGGGGGTGACTGTATTGTTGACTGGTTGGTAAGGTTATTTAATGTATGTATGACTCATGGTGAGGTGCCTGAGGATTGGCGGAATGCGTGCATAGTGCCATTGTACAAAGGCAAAGGGGATAAGAGTGAGTGCTCAAATTAGAGAGGTATAAGTTTGTTGAGCATTCCTGGTAAATTATATGGGAGCGTATTGATTGAGAGGGTGATGGCATGTACAGAGCATCAGATTGGGGAAGAGCAGTGTGGCTTCAGAAGTGGTAGAGGATGTGTGGATCAGGTGTTTGCTTTGAAGAATGTATGTGAGAAATACTTAGAAAAGCAAATGGATTTGTATGTAGCATTTATGGATTTGGAGAAGGCATATGATAGAATTGATAAAGATGCTCTGTGGAAGGTATTAAGAATATATGGTGTGGGAGGCAAGTTGTTAGAAGCAGTGAAAAGTTTTTATCGAGGATGTAAGGCATGTGTACGTGTAGGAAGAGAGGAAAGTGATTGGTTCTCAGTGAATGTAGGTTTGCGGCAGGGGTGTGTGATGTCTCCATGGTTGTTTAATTTGTTTATGGATGGGGTTGTTAGGGAGGTAAATGCAAGAGTTTTGGAAAGAGGGGCAAGTATGAAGTCTGTTGTGGATGAGAGAGCTTGGGAAGTGAGTCAGTTGTTGTTCGCTGATGATACAGCGCTGGTGGCTGATTCATGTGAGAAACTGTAGAAGCTGGTGACTGAGTTTGGTAAAGTGTGTGAAAGAAGAAAGTTAAGAGTAAATGTGAATAAGAGCAAGGTTATTAGGTACAGTAGGGTTGAGGGTCAAGTCAATTGGGAGGTAAGTTTGAATGGAGAAAAACTGAAGGAAGTAAAGTGTTTTAGATATCTGGGAGTGGATCTGGCAGCGGATGGAACCATGGAAGCGGAAGTGAATCATAGGGTGGGGGAGGGGGCGAAAATCCTGGTAGCCTTGAAGAATGTGTGGAAGTCGAGAACATTATCTCGGAAAGCAAAAATGGGTATGTCTGAAGGAATAGTGGTTCCAACAATGTTGTATGGTTGCGAGGCGTGGGCTATGGATAGAGTTGTGCGCAGGAGGATGGATGTGCTGGAAATGAGATGTCTGAGGACAATGTGTGGTGTGAGGTGGTTTGATCGAGTAAGTAATGTAAGGGTAAGAGAGATGTGTGGAAATAAAAAGAGCATGGTTGAGAGAGCAGAAGAGGGTGTTTTGAAATGGTTTGGGCACATGGAGAGAATGAGTGAGGAAAGATTGACCAAGAGGATATATGTGTCGGAGGTGGAGGGAACGAGGAGAAGTGGGAGACCAAATTGGAGGTGGAAAGATGGCGTGAAAAAGATTTTGAGTGATCGGGGCCTGAACATGCAGGAGGGTGAAAGGTGGGCAAGGAATAGAGTGAATTGGATCGATGTGGTATACCGGGGTTGACGTGCTGTCAGTGGATTGAATCAGGGCATGTGAAGCGTCTGGGGTAAACCATGGAAAGTTCTGTGGGGCCTGGATGTGGAAAGGGAGCTGTGGTTTCGGGCATTATTGTATGACAGCTAGAGACTGAGTGTGAACGAATGGCGCCTTTGTTGTCTTTTCCTAGCGCTACCTCGCACACATGAGGGGGGAGGGGAATGGTATTCCATGTGGCGCGAGGTGGCGATAGGAATGAATAAAGGCAGACAGTGTGAATTGTGTGCATGGGTATATATGTATGTGTCTGTGTGTGTATATATATGTGTACATTGAGATGTATAGGTATGTATATTTGTGTGTGTGGACGTGTATGTATATACATGTGTATGGGGGTGGGTTGGGCCATTTCTTTCATCTGTTTCCTTGCGCTACCTCGCAAACGCGGGAGACAGCGACAAAGCAAAATAAAAAAAAAAATATATATATGTATGGGGAGAAAGAATACTTCCCACGAATTCCTCACGTATCGCAGAAGGCGACTAAAGGGGACAGGAGCGGGAGCCTGGAAACCCTCCCCTCCTTGTATTTTAACTTTCTAAAAGGGGAAACAGAAGAAGGAGTCACGCGGGGAGTTCTCATCCTCCTCGAAGGCTCAGATTAGGGTGTCTAAATGTGTGTGGATGTAACCAAGATGAGAAAAAAGGAGAGATAGGTAATATGTTTGAGAAAAGGAACCTGGATGTTTTGGCTCTGAGTGAAACGAAGCTCAAGGGTAAAGGGGAAGAGTGGTTTGGGAATGTCTTGGGAGTAAAGTCAGGGGTTAGTGAGAGGACAAGAGCAAGAGAAGGAGTAGCACTACTCCTGAAACAGGAGTGGTGGGAGTATGTGATATAGAGTGTAAGAAAGTAAACTCTCGATTAATATGGGTAAATCTGAAAGTGGATGGAGAGAGATGGGTGATTATTGGTGCACATGCACCTAGGCATGAGAAGAAATATCATGAGAAGCAAATGTTTAGGGAGCAGCTGAGTGAGTGCGTTAGTAGTTTTGATGCATGAGACCAGGTTATAGTGATGGGTGATTTGAATGCAAAGGTAAGTAATGTGGCAGTTGAGGGAATAACTGGTATACATGGGGTGTTCAGTGTTGTAAATGGAAATGGTGAAGATCTTGTAGATTTATGTGCTGAAAAAGGACTGCTGATTGGGAATACCTGGTTTAAAAAGCGAGATATACATAAGTATACGTATGTAAGTAGGAGAGATGGCCAGAGAGCGTTATTGCATTACGTGTTAATTGATAGGTGCGCAAAAGAGAGACTTTTGGATGTTAATGTGCTGAGAGGTGCAACTGATCATTACCTTGTGGAGGCGAAGGTCAAGATTTGTAAAGGTTTTCAGAAAAGAAGAGAGAATGTTGGAGTGAAGAGAGTGGTGAGAGTAAGTGAGCTTGCGAAGGAGACTTGTGTGAGGAAGTACCAGGAGAGACTGAGAACAGAATGGAAAAAGGTGAGAACAAAGGAGGTAAGGGGAAAAAAAATTTTTTTAAAAAAAAAAAAAAAAAAAAAAAAAAAAGGGGGGGGGGGGGGGGGGGGGGGGGGGGGGGGGGGGGGGGGGGGGGGGGGGGGGGGGGGGGGGGGTTTTTTTTTTGGGGGGGGGGGGGGGGGGGGGGGGGGGGGGGGGGGGGGGGGGGGGGGGGGGGGGGGGGGGGGGGGGGGGGGGGGGGTTTTTTTTTTTTTTTTTTTAAAAAAAAAGGGGAAAAAAAGGGCCCGGAGGAAAATTTTCCCCCCCCCCCTTTTTTAAAAAAAAAAAAGGGGGAAAAGGGGGAAAAAGGGGGGGGGTTTTTTTTTTTCCCGGGGGGGGAAGGGGTTTTGGGGGGGGGGGAAAAAAAAAAAAGGGGGGTTCCCCCGGGGGGGGGGAAAAAAATTTTAACAAGGAAAAAAGGGGGGGGGGAAAAAAAGGGAAAAAATTTTTTTTGGGGGCGGGGGTTTTTTGGGGGGGGGTTGGGGCCCCCCTTTTTTTTTTTTTAAAGGGGGGGGGGGAAAAAAAAAAAATTTGGGGAAAAAATTTTAAAAAAAAAAGGGGGGAAAAAAAAAAAGGGGGGGGGGGTTTTCCAAGAAATTGGGATTAGTTTTGAAGGGGGAAAAAAACGGAGGAAGTAATTTTTGTTCCCCCTTATCCCACATAAATGGAAGGGAAAGTAAAAGGGGGGGGGGGGGGCAAAATTTTTGGGGACCCTTAAAAAAATGTGGGGAAAAGGTGAGAACTTTAAATTCGGAAAAACAAAAATGGGTATGTTTAAAGGGAAATAGTGGTTCCAAAAAAGTTTATGGTTGGAGGCCGTGGGTTATGGATGGGAAGTTGTGCGCAGGGGGTTTTGGATGTGGGGGGAAATGAGAGGGTTTGAGGACAATTGTGGTGTGAGGGGGTTTTGATCGATAAGTAAAAAAAAAGGGTAAGAGAGATGTTTTGGAAATAAAAAGGGGTGGTTGAGAGAGCAAAAAAGGGTTTTTGAAATGGTTTGGTCAAATGGAGAGGGGGGAAAAGGAAAGATTCCCAAAGAGGATATATGTGCGGAGGTGGAGGGAACAAGGAAAGGGGAGACCAAAGGGAAAGGTGGGGGGGTGGAGGAAAAAGATTTTGGTGTTTGGGGGCCGGGAACATGCAGGAGGGTAAAGGGGGGCCCAAGGAATAGAGTAAATTTGGGAAACAAAGTGGTATCCCGGGTTTAACGTGCTGTCAATGGGTTGAACCAGGGCATGTGAAGCGTCTGGGGTTAAAACCCTGGAAAGTTCTCTGGGGCCTGGATGTGGAAAGGGAGCTGTGGTTTCCCGGGGCATTATTACATAAAAGCTGAGACTGAGTGTGAACGAAAAGGGGGCCCTTTTTTGTCTTTTTTTCCCAGCGCTACCCGGCACCCCAAAGAGGGGGGAGGAGGGTTTTTATTCCATGTGTTGGGAAGGGGGCGATGCGAATAAATAAAGGGCAGGCCGTATGAAAATTTTGTACTTGGTATATAAAGTATATGTCTTGTGTGTATAAATATGTATACATTGAGATGTACAGGTATGTATATTTCCGTGTGTGGAAAAATGTATGTATATACTGTGTATTGGGGGGTTGGGCCCCTTCGGAGGGAATGTCTGATCATTATCTTGTGGAGGCTAAGGTGAAGATTTGTATGGGTTTTCAGAAAAGAAGAGTGAATGTTGGGGTGAAGAGGGTGGTGAGAGTAAGTGACTTGGAAGGAGACTTGTGTGAGGAAGTACCAGGAGAGACTGAGACAGAATGGAAAAAGGTGAGAACAATGGAGGTAAGGGGAGTGGGGGAGGAATGGGATGTACTTAGGGAATCATGATGGATTGTGCAAAAGATGCTTGTGGCATGAGAAGAGTGGGAGGTGGGTTGATTAGAAAGGGTAGTGAGTGGTGGGATGAAGAAGTAAGATTATTAGTGAAAGAGAAGAGAGAGGCATTTGGACGATTTTTGCAGGGAAAAAATGCAATTGAGTGGGAGATGTATAAAAAGAACAGGAGGTCAAGAGAAAGGTGCAAGAGGTGAAAAAGAGGGCAATGAGAGTTGGGTGAGAGAGTAATCATTAAATTTTAGGGAGAATAAAAAGATGTTCTGGAAGGAGGTACATAAAGTGCGTAAGATAAGGGAGCAAATGGGAACTTCAGTGAAGGGCGCAAATGGGGAGGTGATAACAAGTAGTGGTGATGTGAGAAGGAGATGGAGTGAGTATTTTGAAGGTTTGTTGAATGTGTTTGATGATAGAGTGGGAGATATAGGGTGTTTTGGTTGAGGTGGTGTGCAAAGTAAGAGGGTTAGGGAAAATGATTTGGTAAACAGAGAAGAAGTATAAAAGCTTTGCGGAAGATGAAAGCCGGCAAGGCAGCAGGTTTGGATGGTATTGCAGTGGAATTTATTAAAAAAGGGGGTGACTGTATTGTTGACTGGTTGGTAAGGTTATTTAATGTATGTATGACTCATGGTGAGGTGCCTGAGGATTGGCGGAATGCGTGCATAGTGCCATTGTACAAAGGCAAAGGGGATAAGAGTGAGTGCTCAAATTACAGAGGTATAAGTTTGTTGAGCATTCCTGGTAAATTATATGGGAGCGTATTGATTGAGAGGGTGATGGCATGTACAGAGCATCAGATTGGGGAAGAGCAGTGTGGTTTCAGAAGTGGTAGAGGATGTGTGGATCAGGTGTTTGCTTTGAAGAATGTATGTGAGAAATACTTAGAAAAGCAAATGGATTTGTATGTAGCATTTATGGATCTGGAGAAGGCATATGATAGAATTGATAAAGATGCTCTGTGGAAGGTATTAAGAATATATGGTGTGGGAGGCAAGTTGTTAGAAGCAGTGAAAAGTTTTTATCGAGGATGTAAGGCATGTGTACGTGTAGGAAGAGAGGAAAGTGATTGGTTCTCAGTGAATGTAGGTTTGCGGCAGGGGTGTGTGATGTCTCCATGGTTGTTTAATTTGTTTATGGATGGGGTTGTTAGGGAGGTAAATGCAAGAGTTTTGGAAAGAGGGGCAAGTATGAAGTCTGTTGTGGATGAGAGAGCTTGGGAAGTGAGTCAGTTGTTGTTCGCTGATGATACAGCGCTGGTGGCTGATTCATGTGAGAAACTGAGAAGCTGGTGACTGAGTTTGGTAAAGTGTGTGAAAGAAGAAAGTTAAGAGTAAATGTGAATAAGAGCAAGGTTATTAGGTACAGTAGGGTTGAGGGTCAAGTCAATTGGGAGGTAAGTTTGAATGGAGAAAAACTGAGGAAGTGAAGTGTTTTAGATATCTGGGAGTGGATCTGGCAGCGGATGGAACCATGGAAGCGGAAGTGAATCATAGGGTGGGGGAGGGGGCGAAAATCCTGGGAGCCTTGAAGAATGTGTGGAAGTCGAGAACATTATCTCGGAAAGCAAAAATGGGTATGTTTGAAGGAATAGTGGTTCCAACAATGTTGTATGGTTGCGAGGCGTGGGCTATGGATAGAGTTGTGCGCAGGAGGATGGATGTGCTGGAAATGAGATGTTTGAGGACAATGTGTGGTGTGAGGTGGTTTGATCGAGTAAGTAATGTAAGGGTAAGAGAGATGTGTGGAAATAAAAAGAGCATGGTTGAGAGAGCAGAAGAGGGTGTTTTGAAATGGTTTGGGCACATGGAGAGAATGAGTGAGGAAAGATTGACCAAGAGGATATATGTGTCGGAGGTGGAGGAACGAGGAGAAGTGGGAGACCAAATTGGAGGTGGAAAGATGGGTGAAAAAGATTTTGTGTGATCGGGGCCTGAACATGCAGGAGGGTGAAAGGAGGCAAGGAATAGAGTGAATTGGAGCGATGTGGTATACCGGGGTTGACGTGCTGTCAGTGGATTGAATCAGGGCATGTGAAGCGTCTGGGGTAAACCATGGAAAGCTGTGTCAGTATGTAATATTGGTTTGGGCATTATTGTATACAGTAGATGGTGTGGAGGGGCCTTTGTTGTCTTTTCCTGCGCTACCTCGCACACATGAGGGGAGGAAGTTCAGTCGACGAGGTGCATAGAATGAATAAAGGAGACAGTGTAATTGTTGCATGTATATATGTATGTTCATTTGTGTATATATATGTGTACATTAATGTATAGGTATATATTTGTGTGTGTGGAGTTATGTATATAAGTGTATGGGGTGGTTGATTTTTATCTGTTTCCTTGCCTATCCAAACCGGGCAGGAAAGTATATGGGGAGAAAGAATACTTCCCACGAATTCCTCACGTATGCTAGAAGGCGACTAAAGGGGACAGGAGCGGGGCCTGAAACCCTCCCCTCCTTGTATTTTAACTTTCTAAAAGGGGAAACAGAAGAAGGAGTCACGCGGGGAGTCTCATCCTCCTCGAAGGCTCAGATTAGGGTGTCTAAATGTGTGTGGATGTAACCAAGATGAGAAAAAAGGAGAGATAGGTAATATGTTTGAGGAAAGGAACCTGGATGTTTTGGCTCTGAGTGAAACGAAGCTCAAGGGTAAAGGGGAAGAGTGGTTTGGGAATGTCTTGGGAGTAAAGTCAGGGGTTAGTGAGAGGACAAGAGCAAGAGAAGGAGTAAGCACTACTCCTGAAACAGGAGTGGTGGGAGTATGTGATATAGAGTGTAAGAAAGTAAACTCTCGATTAATATGGGTAAATCTGAAAGTGGATGGAGAGAGATGGGTGATTATTGGTGCACATGCACCTAGGCATGAGAAGAAATATCATGAGAAGCAAATGTTTAGGGAGCAGCTGAGTGAGTGCGTTAGTAGTTTTGATGCATGAGACCAGGTTATAGTGATGGGTGATTTGAATGCAAAGGTAAGTAATGTGGCAGTTGAGGGAATAACTGGTATACATGGGGTGTTCAGTGTTGTAAATGGAAATGGTGAAGATCTTGTAGATTTATGTGCTGAAAAAGGACTGCTGATTGGGAATACCTGGTTTAAAAAGCGAGATATACATAAGTATACGTATGTAAGTAGGAGAGATGGCCAGAGAGCGTTATTGCATTACGTGTTAATTGATAGGTGCGCAAAAGAGAGACTTTTGGATGTTAATGTGCTGAGAGGTGCAACTGATCATTACCTTGTGGAGGCGAAGGTCAAGATTTGTAAAGGTTTTCAGAAAAGAAGAGAGAATGTTGGAGTGAAGAGAGTGGTGAGAGTAAGTGAGCTTGCGAAGGAGACTTGTGTGAGGAAGTACCAGGAGAGACTGAGAACAGAATGGAAAAAGGTGAGAACAAAGGAGGTAAGGGGAGTGGGGGAGGAATGGGATGTATTTAGGGAAGCAGTGATGGCTTGCACAAAAGATGCTTGTGGCATGAGAAACGTGGGAGGTAGGCATATTAGGAAGGGTAGTGAGTGGTGGGATGAAGAAGTAAGATTATTAGTGAAAGAGAAGAGAGAGGCATTTGGACGATTTTTGCAGGGGAATAATGCAAATGACTGGGAGATGTATAAAAGAAAGAGGCAGAAGGTCAAGAGAAAGGTACAAGAGGTGAAAAAGAGGGCAATTGAGAGTTGGGGTGAGATAGTATCATTAATTTTAGGGAGAATAAAAAGATGCTTTGGAAGGAGGTTAGTAAAGTGCGTAAGACAAGGGCTTCAATGGGAACTTCAGTGAAGGGGGTTAATGGGGAGGTGATAACAAGTAGTGGTGATGTACGAAGGAGATGGAGTGAGTAGTTTGAAGGTTTGTTGAATGTGTTTGATGATACAGTGGCAGATATAGAGCGTTTTGGTCGAGGTGGTGTGCAAAGTGAGAGGGTTAGGGAGAATGATTTAGTAAACAGAGAAGAGGTGGTAAAAGCTTTGCAGAAGATGAAAGCCAGCAAGGCAGCAGGTTTGGATGATATTGCAGTGGAATTTATCAAAAAAGGGGGTTACTGTATTGTTGACTGGTTGGTAAGGTTATCTAATGTATGTATGACTCATGGTGAGGTGCCTGAGGATTAGCAGAATGCTTGCATAATGCCGTTGTACAAAGGCAAAGAGGATAAAAGTGAGTGCTCAAATTACAGAGGTATAAGTTTGTTGAGTATTCCTGGGAAACTATAGGGGAGGGTATTGATTGAGAGGGTGAAGGCATGTACATAGCATCAGATTGGGGAAGAGCACTGTGGTTTCAGAAGTGGTAGAGGATGTGTGGATCAGGTGTTTGCTATGAAAAATGTATGTGAGACATACTTAGAAAAGCAAATGGATTTGTATGTAGCATTTATGGATCTGGAGAAGGCATATGATAGAGTTGATAGAGATGCTCTGTGGAAGGTATTAAGAATATATGGTGTGGGAGGCAAGTTGTTAGAAGCAGTGAAAAGTTTTTATCGACGATGTAAGGCTTGTGTACATGATGGAAGAGAGGAAAGTGATTGGTTCTCAGTGAATGTTGGTTTGCGGCAGGGTGTGTGATGTCTCCATGGTTGTTTAATTTGCTTATGGATGGGGTTGTTAGGGAGATGAATGCAAGAGTTTTGCAAAGAGGGGCAAGTATGCAGTCTGTTGTGGATGAGAGAGCTTGGGAAGTGAGTCAGTTGTTGTTCGCTGATGATACAGCACTGGTGGCTGATTCAGGTGAGAAACTGCAGAAGCTGGTGACTGAGTTTGGTAAAGCGTGTAAAAGAAGAAAGTTGAGAGTACATGTGAATAACAGCAAGTTTCTTAGGTACAGTAGGGTTGAGGGACAAGTCAGTTGGGAGGTAAGTTTGAATGGAAAAAAACTGGAGGAAGTGAAGTGTTTTAGATATCTGGGAGTGGATTTGGCAGCGGATGGAACCATGGAAGCAGAAGTGAATCATAGGGTGGGGGAGGGGGCGAAAATTCGGGAGCATTGATAAATGCGTGGAAGTTGAGAACGTTATCTTGGAAAGCAAAAATGGGTATGTTTGAAGGAATAGTGGTTCAAACAATGTTATATGGTTGCAAGGCTTGGGCTAGAGATAGAATTGTGCGGAGGAGGGTGGATGTGCTGGAAATGAGATGTTTGAGGAAAATATGTGGTGTGAGGTGGTTTGATTAAGTAATGAAAGGGTAAGAGAGATGTGTGGTAATAAAAAGAGTGTGGTTGAGACAGCAAAAGAGGGTGTTTTGAAATGGTTTAGTCACATGGAGAGAATAAGTTAAAAAGATTGACAAAGAGGATATATGTGTCAGAGGTGGAGAGAACAAGGAGAAGTGGGAGACCAAACTGGGGGTGGAAAGATAGAGTGAAAAAGATTTTGAGTGATCGGGGCCTGAACATGCAGGAGGGTGAAAGGTGTGCAAGGAATAGAGTGAATTGGAACAATGTGGTATACCGGGGGGTCGATGTGCTGTCAATGGACTGAACCAGGGCATGTGAAGCGTCTGGGGTAAACCATGGAACGTTTCGTGGGGCCTGGATGTGGAAAGGGAGCTGTGGTTTCGGTGCATTATACATGACAGCTAGAGACTGAGTGTGAATGAATTTGGCCTTTGTTGTCTTTTCCTAATGCTACCTCGTGCACATGAAGGGGGAGGGGGTTTTTATTTCATGTGTGGTGGAGTGGCAACGGGAATGAATAAGGGCAGAGAGTATGAATTATATACATGTGTATATATGTATATGTCTATGTGTGTATATATATGTAAACGTTGAGATGTATAGATATGTATATGTGCTGTGTGTGGACGTTTATGTATATTCATGTGTATGTGGGTGGGTTGGGCCATTCTTTCGTGTGTTTCCTTGCACTACCTCGCTAACGCTGGAACAGCGACAAAGTATAATATAATAAATTATATATATATATGTGAATGTTGGTTTGCGGCAGGGGTGTGTGATGTCTCCATGGTTGTTTAATTTGTTTATGGATGGGGTTGTTAGGGAGATGAATGCAAGAGTTTTGCAAAGAGGGGCAAGTATGAAGTCTGTTGGGGATGAGAGAGCTTGGGAAGTGAGTCAGTTGTTGTTCGCTGATGATACAGCGCTGGTGGCTGATTCATGTGAGAAACTGCAGAAGCTGGTGACTGAGTTTGGTAAAGTGTGTGAAAGAAGAAAGTTAAGAGTAAATGTGAATAAGAGCAAGGTTAATTATTAGGTACAGTAGGGTTGAGGGTCAATTCAATTGGGAGGTGAGTTTGAATGGAGAAAAACTGGAGGAAGAAGTGTTTTAGATATCTGGGAGTGGATCTGGCAGCAGATGGAACCATGGAAGCGGAAGTGGATCATAGGGTGGGGGAGGGGGCGAAAATTCTGGGAGCCTTGAAGAATGTGTGGAAGTCGAGAACATTATCTCGGAAAGCAAAAATGGGTATGTTTGAAGGAATAGTGGTTCCAACAATGTTGTATGGTTGCGAGGCGTGGACTATGGATAGAGTTGTGCGCAGGAGGATGGATGTGCTGGAAATGAGATGTTTGAGGACAATGTGTGGTGTGAGGTGGTTTGATCGAGTAAGTAACGTAAGGGTAAGAGAGATGTGTGGAAATAAAAAGAGCGTGGTTGAGAGAGCAGAAGAGGGTGTTTTGAAATGGTTTGGTCACATGGAGAGAATGAGTGAGGAAAGATTGACCAAGAGGATATATGTGTCGGAGGTGGAGGGAACGAGGAGAAGAGGGAGAACAAATTGGAGGTGGAAAGATGGAGTGAAAAAGATTTTGTGTGATCGGGGCCTGAACATGCAGGAGGGTGAAAGGAGGGCAAAGAATAGAGTGAATTGGAGCGATGTGGTATACCGGGGTTGACGTGCTGTCAGTGGATTGAATCAAGGCATGTGTATGGGGGTGGGTTGTGCCATTTCTTTCGTCTGTTTCCTTGCGCTACCTCGTAAACGTGGGAGACAGCGGCAAAAAAAAAAAAAAAAGTGTGTGGAAGAAGAAAGTTAAGAGTAAATGTGAATAAGAGCAAGGTTATTAGGTACAGTAGGGGTGAGGGTCAAGTCAATTGGGAGGTGAGTTTGAATGGAGAAAAACTGGAGGAAGTGAAGTGTTTTAGATATCTGGGAGTGGATCTGGCAGCGGATGGAACCATGGAAGTGGAAGTGGATCATAGGGTGGGGGAGGGGGCGAAAATTTTGGGAGCCTTGAAAAATGTGTGGAAGTGGAGAACATTATCTCGGAAAGCAAAAATGGGTATGTTTGAAGGAATAGTGGTTCCAACAATGTTGTATGGTTGCGAGGCGTGGGCTATGGATAGAGATGTGCGCAGGAGGATGGATTTGCTGGAAATGAGATGTTTGAGGACAATGTGTGGTGTGAGGTGGTTTGATCGAGTAAGTAACGTAAGGGTAAGAGAGATGTGTGGAAATAAAAAGAGCGTGGTTGAGAGAGCAGAAGAGGGTGTTTTGAAATGGTTTGGGCACATGGAGAGAATAAGTGAGGAAAGATTGACCAAGAGGATATATGTGTCGGAGGTGGAGGGAACGATGAGAAGAGGGAGACCAAACTGGAGGTGGAAAGATGGAGTGAAAAAGATTTTGTGTGATCGGGGCCTGAACATGCAGGAGGGTGAAAGGAGGGCAAGGAATAGAGTGAATTGGAGCTATGTGGTATACAGGGGTTGACGTGCTGTCAGTGGATTGAATCAAGGCATGTGAAGCGTCTGGGGTAAACCATGGAAAGCTGTGTAGGTATGTATA
>NC_092234.1:57838598-57973598 GCF_036320965.1 Panulirus ornatus | reverse complement strand
TTGACGTGCTGTCAGTGGATTGAATCAAGGCATGTGTATGGGGGTGGGTTGGGCCATTCTTTCGTCTGTTTCCTTGCGCTACCTCGTAAACGTGGGAGACAGCGGCAAAAAAAAAAAAAAATATATATATATATATGGGTGTATTGAAATAGTTTGGTCACATGGAGAGAATGAGTGAGGAAAGATTGACCAAGAGGATATATGTGTCGGAGGTGGAGGGAACGAGGAGAAGAGGGAGACCAAATTGGAGGTGGAAAGATGGAGTGAAAAAGATTTTGAGTGATCGGGGCCTGAACATGCAGGAGGGTGAAAGGCGTGCAAGGAATAGAGTGAATTGGAACAATGTGGTATACCGGGGTTGACGTGCTGTCAGTGGATTGAATCAGGGCATGTGAAGCGTCTGGGGTAAACCATGGAAAGCTGTGTAGGTATGTATATTTGCGTGTGTGGACGTGTATGTATATACATGTGTATATATGTATATGTCTATGTGTGTATATATATGTATACATTGAGATGTACAGGTATGTATATTTCCGTGTGTGGAAGTGTATGTATATACATGTGTATGGGGGGGGGTTGGGCCATTTCTTTCATCTGTTTCCTTGCGCTACCTCGTAAACGTGGGAGACAGCGGCAAAAAAAAAAAAAAGTGTGTGGAAGAAGAAAGTTAAGAGTAAATGTGAATAAGAGCAAGGTTATTAGGTACAGTAGGGTTGAGGGTCAAGTCAATTGGGAGGTGAGTTTGAATGGAGAAAAACTGGAGGAAGTGAAGTGTTTTAGATATCTGGGAGTGGATCTGGCAGCGGATGGAACCATGGAAGCGGAAGTGAATCATAGGGTGGGGGAGGGGGCGAAAATTCTGGGAGCCTTGAAGAATGTGTGGAAGTCGAGAACATTATCTCGGAAAGCAAAAATGGGTATGTTTGAAGGAATAGTGGTTCCAACAATGTTGTATGGTTGCGAGGCGTGGGCTATGGATAGAGTTGTGCGCAGGAGGATGGATGTGCTGGAAATGAGATGTTTGAGGAAAATATGTGGTGTGAGGTGGTTTGATTAAGTAATGAAAGGGGTAAGAGAGATGTGTGGAAATAAAAAGAGCATGGTTGAGAGAGCAGAAGAGGTGTTTTGAAATGGTTTGGTCACATGGAGAGAATGAGTGAGGAAAGATTGACCAAGAGGATATATGTGTCGGAGGTGGAGGGAACGAGGAGAAGTGGGAGACCAAATTGGAGGTGGAAAGATGGAGTGAAAAAGATTTTGTGTGATCGGGGCCTGAACATGCAGGAGGGTGAAAGGTGTGCAAGGAATAGAGTGAATTGGAGCGATGTGGTATACCGGGGTTGACGTGCTGTCAGTGGATTGAATCAGGGCATGTGAAGCGTCTGGGGTAAACCATGGAAAGCTGTGTAGGTATGTATATTTGCGTGTGTGGACGTGTATGTATATACATGTGTATGGGGGGGGGTTGGGCCATTTCTTTCATCTGTTTCCTTGCGCTACCTCGCAAACGCGGGAGACAGCGACAAAGTATAATATAATAAATTATATATATATATATGGGTGTATTGAAATAGTTTGGTCACATGGAGAGAATGAGTGAGGAAAGATTGACCAAGAGGATATATGTATCAGAGGTGGAGGGAACGATGAGAAGAGGGAGACCAAATTGGAGGTGGAAAGATGGAGTGAAAAAGATTTTGTGTGATCGGGGCCTGAACATGCAGGAGGGTGAAAGGTGTGCAAGGAATAGAGTGAATTGGATCGATGTGGTATACCGGGGTTGACGTGCTGTCAGTGGATTGAATCAAGGCATGTGTATGGGGGTGGGTTGGGCCATTTCTTTCGTCTGTTTCCTTGCGCTACCTCGTAAACGTGGGAGACAGCGGCAAAAAAAAAAAAAAATATATATATATATATGGGTGTATTGAAATAGTTTGGTCACATGGAGAGAATGAGTGAGGAAAGATTGACCAAGAGGATATATGTATCAGAGGTGGAGGGAACGATGAGAAGAGGGAGACCAAATTGGAGGTGGAAAGATGGAGTGAAAAAGATTTTGAGTGATCGGGGCCTGAACATGCAGGAGGGTGAAAGGTGTGCAAGGAATAGAGTGAATTGGAACAATGTGGTATACCGGGGGGTCGATGTGCTGTCAATGGATTGAACCAGGGCATGTGAAGCGTCTGGGGTAAACCATGGAAAGCTGTGTAGGTATGTATATTTGCGTGTGTGGACGTGTATGTATATACATGTGTATATATGTATATGTCTATGTGTGTATATATATGTATACATTGAGATGTACAGGTATGTATATTTCCGTGTGTGGAAGTGTATGTATATACATGTGTATGGGGGTGGGTTGGGCCATTTCTTTCATCTGTTTCCTTGCGCTACCTCGCAAACGCGGGAGACAGCGACAAAGTATAATATAATAAATTATATATATATATATTATATATATATATATATTATATATATATATATATATATATATTATATATATATATATATTTTTTTTTTTTTTTTTTTTTTTTTTTTTTTTTTTTTTTTTTTTTTTTTTTTTTTTTTTTTTTTTTTCATACTATTCGCCATTTCCCGCGATAGCGATTGGTAGCATTAAGAACAGAGGCCTGGGCCTTTGAGGGAATACCCTCACCTGGCCCCCTTCTCTGTTCCTTCTTTGAAAAAAAAAAAAAAAGTTATCTTAGTTAAAATAGTCAGAAGCTATTTTAGAGGATTATGCAATGTGACTAGGTGAAATGAAAGAAATAAGGGGTGTATGAGAGACTCAGTATGGCAGAGAATGCAAAGGGAATAAATTATGGATAGGTAGAGTGTCTGACATAATACTCTAGGTTGTTTAGGCAGGTGGAAAGAATGAACAACAGAGAGTTTTGAGAGTGTATGATAGTACAATTACAGGGGCTAGTGTGAGAAGGAAGCCATTTATGACATGTGGAAATATGGTGAAAAGATTAGCAGAATGGTGCATGTCAAGGAGGCATGTTACGACAAGGACAAATGAGGACTTTTGCTGTGTACACCCTTGATGGGAGTTCCAGGAGAGAACAGGTGTCAGAGATATAAACAGATCTATAGATACAGTGCTATTCTGGCAAACTTTGGCTAATATTGGCATATTCTGGGTTGTGTTGTACTGCTAGCCAAACACTTTAAGGTCATTTGCAAACTCAAGGGCATGTGCCACAACATCAATACTTTGGTACCAATGTACAATGTAAACAAGGTTTGTCCTAGAACCAGATCTTAAGGTAAGGCACCATTCTTATTCACCCATTTTGACCCATTCATCCTTATTCCTACCATCTCCTTTCTGTCTGTTAGCCATTCCTCTGTTTAACTTGAGGCTTGGACCCATTCTGTGGGCCTCAGTTTTCTTAACCAGGCAAACATGTGGAACTTTATCAAAAGCTTTGCAAGTCTAGGTACAAAGCAAGTATTGGAAAGCATTCAACAACATAAGTTGTCACAGTCTCTAGGAAGATCAGTAGGCTTGTTATGGTAAGATCTTCCCCAAGAGAATTCACTGGGATTATCTCTAATCAGCTTGAGTTTCTAATTGTTTCAATATGGAACCCCTTGCTTGAGTTTCTAAAGTTTCAATAAAGAACCCTTTACTTGAGATTCCATAACTTTATCAACAAGGAGATTCAAACACATTAATCTGTAGTTTTGCTAGTTTCTTGGAGCCTTTCTTGACCATCAGCATGACATTTGCTACCAGTGTATGCCAGTCTTCCATAGCATCCCCTACATTCCAGGATTTTAATAGAGATCAGACTCAGGGGTTCCATAATTGCTCCTCCCGTGTTCTTGAGGATACAGGATACATATCATCATTCCCAGTAATTTTTCAAGATTCAGGTTCTCAACTTCAACTACTGTTTTTTTTGGTTGTCATTATCATTCACAATTTCATTGTCTTCAAATAACTGTCTGGTATTAGGTACATTACTGAAAGTCTCATCCATAAAATGCTGTAGCAAAGTAATTATCTAAAGGAGATGCTACTTCTTTATCATGTCACAATGTCTTTGTTTGCTTAAGTCAAAGTACCAATACTCACCTTCACCTCTATCTCAATTCTTGCATATTCGTAGCACATATGCTTTAGTGTCTTCTTTAATATTGCTAGCTAATTTTCTCTCATATTTCCTTAGAACTTTTTGAACTTCTTTTTTTCCTATATTTGTTGCTCTCTTGTATCTTTAGAAATCTTGTTGATTCTTACTTTCCAAGAAGAATTATCACTACTGAAGCTTGTTCTTCCTCCCTGAGTATATTAATTCTATCCCAACAAAGTAGTTTTTGTTTATAATCTCCTCATCATTTTTATTATACATTTCTCTATGATCCCATAATGTTCATTTAAAAGCACAGTCCACATTATGCTGGGTGTTTGAGCTTATGTGAAATTCTCTACCAGTTCATTTCTTGGAAGTCTCTCTATATCCAATGAAATTTGCATTCCAGAGTTCAACGTATTCCAGCTGATCCACACGGAGATCACTTACACTCAGGGGTACATTGACATATACAATGTGTATCAAAATGGGATCGGAAATTATTATCAAGTCCAAAATATTGTCTCTATTCTTGGGTTCAGTAACATGTTGGGTCAGAAATTGCATAAAACCAGATTTACGAATCTAACTTCCTCATCTCAAGCATGAAAAGTTTCCCAGTTCATTGTCCAAAGATCGCAGTCTCCATAAATTGTCACTTGCCTGTATTGGTCACACACATTAATAAAGTACTTCCTCACACCCTATCAGCTGGGGAATTCAAACAGCAAACTCCTACGTGACAAGTAATGCCTTGAAATTTCATTTCACACCACAGTGATTGTTATTGGGTTGTCTGTATTCTCCTCAGACATCTCATTTTAAAATAAAGCTCTATAAATATAAAATAAATCCACTAATTCTTATGATTTCTCAGAACTTCCTAAACAAGTTGTATCCTCTTAGACTAGTTTCTACATAGCTCTTATGCTTTCTAGTCCATGCCTCTATCAATACAACTAAATGCTAGCACCTTCTTTCACTAAATCTTCAAGGTCAAGTAATTTAATTACTATGCATATTTCATTTATACACATTTTGGAGATGTCTTTCCATTTCCTCTCTGCATTACAGTGGCCCTCCTGGACAATGTGTGATAGGAGCAATCCAGGCCAATGTTCACCCTTGCCTATGGCTGAATTAGGTTGCAATCTTAAGAAATTGTCCTCTGTGGCGACGGTGGGACTTTAGCTCCTGTTGAAATACCCTCCAAGAATATTTATAATCAAATGATATGCACTTCAAAAGAAGGTCTTACCCAGTTTAACAACCAGCATCTTTTTTGATCGTTAACTAGTGCCTCAAGAAGTATGAGGTAACTACTGCATGTGAATTATGAAGCTAGAGATAAACTATATCACGTGAAGCAACATGCTTTCCAGGTTTGGATTTTAAGTTTGGTTGACATCATCCCGTTTCAAGTATTATCTGGTATGTTTACGTTTTCAGTGAAAGCAAGATGTACATTCCTTGATGTAAATGATATAAACAAAACACGAAAATGTAACTCCATAAATAGCCCCCTTTTACTCCCATATTTAACAAAAGGGTTGGGCCACCACAACTGTAAACAAACAATTCGGCAGGAGACCAAAGCTCTTAGTCTCCATGTTTAACCACTGTTCCATACCAAATATTACTTTACATTAGTCACTAGTCAGTTTTGCTACAACTTCATATCGTTAAACGAAAAAAAATATGAAAGATAATACCATTCACCCAAAAAAGTGAAATAGTCAACAGCTCTCCATCGTCGTCCCAGGTGCAACTACTCCTAACAATAACCTTTAACTTGGTTCCTCACAACAGTGCGAATTTTGTTAAAAGTAATTTGTAGTAAGCCTACAGAAAAAAATTCTATGCAATTAATAAATTCTATTTTAATGTATACTGGAAAGACATAAAACATCTTATTTCAATAATTTCAGTAGTTTGATTTTTTGAAGTCAGGTGAGCCACACCATAGAAAGACTGTGCTCCGTCTAGTTATCGGGATAAAAAAAAATGTAATAATGAAGTCCTTTGCCAATAAGCCAGACATCTCACATTTGAAAGTACTCAAGATATTTTGAAATGACTTGATAAAAGGAAGGTTAATTGGAATTACATAACCAAATATTTACGTCGTACTTATGATTAGATAACTATAAGATATATTATTTTCAAACCTCGTTGATGAAATAGAAATACATCTATTGAAGAGTATCACATCTAGATTTTAGATATCCAAAATGTTGAGTGAAATATGTATGCTTCATTGTGAGAGACATTATTTTTACCATATTTCTCCTGATTATGATTAGGGGCAACAGTGTAGAGGAAGACAACAACAACTTCAGTGACCTGGACAGACGACGTAGAGTAGTCAAGGCTCAGCTCTCCATGACTAACATATTTAGGTTGGACTATTCCTTGATCAATTTCTTGTCTTCGCGTCAAACAAGTATTAATACTGTGTGTGTGATAAAATAAGTGGGTGAACGTGAAGTTTTGAGGGTAAGGGCTTTACATATGAGGCGGGAGTTACATCTCTTGAACAACCTTGACAAAGAATACTTTGGCAGTTCACCATTTTTCAATTTTCATATCGTCATGAATGATAACATACGGAATCATATAATAAACAGATATTTTCCTGGTCCTTGAGAATAGTTCCTTCTGCAGGATATTGGTAAAGATATCCATGGTTTTCTTAGGGAGATGCTTCAAAATCATGTAATGTCATTCATGCAGGAAGCTGCGATCATTAGATATTTTGATTCCAGAAATAACATGTATTTGCTTCTAGCAGGGTTATGTTAGCTCTTGAATTGGGATTTTCTTGCCTGAACATACACTCGTTAGTTTTCATGTGAATTCCCTATTCACTAAAGTTCCTTTTAAAGAAGTCATCACATACCTAAGAAACAAATTACCTGATCTCAGTCTTGCCTTACCTCTGCCCATAAAAACTCCCATTGACTTAATAGCTTTGTGTTTCCAATAATGATTTCCAAAATGATGAAGGTAATTGTTATAGACAGAAATTTGCCCTAGCCATGGGAAATCCTCTTGGTCCCATTCTCATCAACTTATTCATGGAATGTTTTGAGACATGTTCTAACTTCAGTCAGTAACCATCTAAAAATCTGACTGAGATGCATTGATGATGTGTGGTCTTCATGGCCATCTTCTCAAGATTGTGTTGTTTTTTTTTAGTGAAATAAATAACATTCACTCCACCATCAAATTCAAGATGGAATGGGAAAAAGAAGGGAAATTGCCATTTCTTAATGTGTTGATAACTAAGGAATCTGATCACTTACCCTTTTAAGATCCACAGGAAACCCACCAATGCTGAGAGCTTTATTCAATATTTTTCAGGATATGATCCTTCTGTAGAAATGTTTGTAGTTTTGTCTTAGTTTTTTGAGAGCACTATTGGTATGTGATCCCACAAGTTTGAGAAATGAATTTAGTCATATAAGACATACCTTAAGGCAGTTCTGTTATCCCAAGTGCATCTAGTAACTGAAATGTGGAAAATTATGATAGGTACAAATGTTTACTGTTCCACTACTTTCCAAACTTAGCAAATGTAAGACAGGTACTAAAAACCAATGTTTTAAATGTTGCTCTCCATATAATAACACTATCAATAAGACCGTTTATACAAATAACCCTTTACCACTACGACTAGTCTGTCTCTCTTTACGTATCATGTTTCAGTCACTTCACCTTATTTCAGTTGGCAAAATTATTAGAAAATTGGGAGTGTTTATGCCATCCAATGTAAAGCATGTAAAGATGCATACATTGGCTAGACAGATAAGACAGTTACTGAAATGTCATAGAATCTATCTCATTTGCTAATACTAAGAAATTCAATAATTTTTCCTCATAACTTTAAAGTACATTCTGTTATCATCCAAATCATTATGAAAAGTTAACAGAAACAATAACTTTAGAAAAGTAGTTAAACTCGCAAATTGTTGCCTGGACTGACCATGCCCTCTTTACCAAGGGGTGCCCCTCCCACTTTCCATTTTGATGGTCAGGCCAGTGTATATATTGGCATGGCAGTAACAGGGCAGTCTGGTTGTTGGTGTTGGGATTTAGAAAGTTTATGAATTGCACCTGTTGAGGTGGACGGACTCCATGAAACGTGTACTACAGCATGTATTGAAAAATGTGTAAAAGATTATCTGAATTCTAACCAAATTGCAATTTCACTTGCACAATTATCATCATGGACAGGTATGATCATCATATCAACTCTCTCTCTCTCTCTCTCTCTCTCTCTCTCTCTCTCTCTCTCTCTCTCTCTCTCTTCTATATATATGTATATGTATATTTATAGGTAAGTTTGAATGGAGAAAAACTAGAGGAAGTAAAGTGTTTTAGATATCTGGGAGTGGATCTGGCAGCGGATGGAACCATGGAAGTGGAAGTGGATCATAGGGTGGGGGAGGGGGCGAAAATCCTGGGAGCCTTGAAGAATGTGTGGAAGTGGAGAACATTATCTCGGAAAGCAAAAATGGGTATGTTTGAAGGAATAGTGGTTCCAACAATGTTGTATGGTTGCGAGGCGTGGGCTATGGATAGAGTTGTGCGCAGGAGGATGGATGTGCTGGAAATGAGATGTTTGAGGACAATGTGTGGTGTGAGGTGGTTGGATCGAGTAAGTAACGTAAGGGTAAGAGAGAGGTGTGGAAATAAAAAGAGCGTGGTTGAGAGAGTAGAAGAGGGTGTTTTGAAATGGTTTGGGCACATGGAGAGAATGAGTGAGGAAAGATTGACCAAGAGGATATATGTGAAAGAGGTGGAGGGAACGAGGAGAAGTGGGAGACCAAATTGGAGGTGGAAAGATGGAGTGAAAAAGATCTTGTGTGATCGGGGCCTGAACATGCAGGAGGGTGAAAGGAGGGCAAGAAATAGAGTGAATTGGATCGATGTGGTATACCGGGGTTGATGTGCTTTCAGTGGATTGAATCAGGGCATGTGAAGTGTCTGGGGTAAACCATGGAAAGCTGTGTAGGTATGTATATTTGCGTGCGTGGGCGTATGTATATACATGTGTATGGGGATGGGTTGGGCCATTTCTTTCGTCTGTTTCCTTTGCGCTACCTCGCAAACGCGGGAGACCGGCAAAAAAAAAAATACATTTTACTTTTGTCGCTGTCTCCCGTGTTAGCGAGGTAGCGCAAGGAAACAGATGAAAGAATGGCCCAACCCACCCACATACACATGTATATACATATACGTCCACACACGCAAATATATATGCCTATACATCTCAACGTATTCATATATAGATACACACACAGACATATATATATTTATTTTTTTTTTTTTTTTTTGCAGCTGTCTCCCGCGTTTGCGAGGTAGCGCAAGGAAACAGACGAAAGAAATGGCCCAACCCACCCCCATACACATGTATATACATACGTCCACACACGCAAAATATACATACCTACACAGCTTTCCATGGTTTACCCCAGACGCTTCACATGCCCTGATTCAATCCACTGACAGCACGTCAACCCCTGTATACCACATCGCTCCAATTCACTCTATTCCTTGCCCTCCTTTCACCCTCCTGCATGTTCAGGCCCCGATCACACAAAATCTTTTTCACTCCATCTTTCCACCTCCAATTTGGTCTCCCTCTTCTCCTCGTTCCCTCCACCTCCGACACATATATCCTCTTGGTCAATCTTTCCTCACTCATTCTCTCCATGTGCCCAAACCATTTCAAAACACCCTCTTCTGCTCTCTCAACCACGCTCTTTTTATTTCCACACATCTCTCTTACCCTTACGTTACTTACTCGATCAAACCACCTCACACCACACATTGTCCTCAAACATCTCATTTCCAGCACATCCATCCTCCTGCGCACAACTCTATCCATAGCCCACGCCTCGCAACCATACAACATTGTTGGAACCACTATTCCTTCAAACATACCCATTTTTGCTTTCCGAGATAATGTTCTCGACTTCCACACATTCTTCAAGGCTCCCAGAATTTTCGCCCCCTCCCCCACCCTATGATCCACTTCCGCTTCCATGGTTCCATCCGCTGCCAGATCCACTCCCAGATATCTAAATCACTTCACTTCCTCCAGTTTTTCTCCATTCAAACTCACCTCCCAATTGACTTGACCCTCAACCCTACTGTACCTAATAACCTTGCTCTTATTCACATTTACTCTTAACTTTCTTCTTCACACACTTTACCAAACTCAGTCACCAGCTTCTGCAGTTTCTCACATGAATCAGCCACCAGCGCTGTATCATCAGCGAACAACAACTGACTCACTTCCCAAGCTCTCTCATCCCCAACAGACTTCATACTTGCCCCTCTTTCCAAAACTCTTGCATTCACCTCCCTAACAACCCCATCCATAAACAAATTAAACAACCATGGAGACATCACACACCCCTGCCGCAAACCTACATTCACTGAGAACCAATCACTTTCCTCTCTTCCTACACGTACACATGCCTTACATCCTCGATAAAAACTTTTCACTGCTTCTAACAACTTGCCTCCCACACCATATATTCTTAATACCTTCCACAGAGCATCTCTATCAACTCTATCATATGCCTTCTCCAGATCCATAAATGCTACATACAAATCCATTTGCTTTTCTAAGTATTTCTCACATACATTCTTCAAAGCAAACACCTGATCCACACATCCTCTACCACTTCTGAAACCACACTGCTCTTCCCCAATCTGATGCTCTGTACATGCTTTCACCCTCTCAATCAATACCCTCCCATATAATTTACCAGGAATACTCAACAAACTTATACCTCTGTAATTTGAGCACTCACTCTTATCCCCTTTGCCTTTGTACAATGGCACTATGCACGCATTCCGCCAATCCTCAGGCACCTCACCGTGAGTCATACATACATTGAATAACCTTACCAACCAGGCAACAATACAGTCACCCCCTTTTTTAATAAATTCCACTGCAGTACCATCCAAACCTGCTGCCTTGCCGGCTTTCATCTTCCGCAAAGCTTTTACTACCTCTTCTCTGTTTACCAAATCATTTTCCCTAACCCTCTCACTTTGCACACCACCTCGACCAAAACTCCCTATATCTGCCACTCTATCATCAAACACATTCAACAAACCTTCAAAATACTCACTCCATCTCCTTCTCACATCACCACTACTTGTTATCACCTCCCCATTTGCGCCCTTCACTGAAGTTCCCATTTGCTCCCTTGTCTTACGCACTTTATTTACCTCCCTCCTGAACATCTTTTTATTCTCCCTAAAATTTAATGATACTCTCTCACCCCAACTCTCGTTTGCCCTTTTTTTCACCTCTTGCACCTTTCTCTTGACCTCCTGTCTCTTTCTTTTATACGTCTCCCACTCAACTGCATTTTTTCCCTGCAAAAATCGTCCAAATGCCTCTCTCTTCTCTTTCACTAATACTCTTACTTCTTCATCCCACCACTCACTACCCTTTCTAATCGACCCACCTGCCACTCTTCTCATGTCACAAGCATCTTTTGCGCAATCCATCAATCCATATATATATATATATATACTTGGGCGTGGGCTATGGATAGAGTTGTGCGCGGGAGGATGGATTTGCTGGAAATGAGATGTTTGGGGACAATGTGTGGTGTGAGGTGGTTTGATCGAGTGAGTAACGTAAGGGTAAGAGAGATGTGTGGAAATAAAAAGAGCGTGGTTGATAGAGCAGAAAAGGGTGTTTTGAAGTGGTTTGGGCACATGAAGAGAATGAGTGAGGAAAGATTGACCAAGAGGATATATGTGTCGGAGGTGGAGGGAACGAGGAGAAGAGGGAGACCAAATTGGAGGTGGAAAGATGGAGTGAAAAAGATTTTGTGTGATCTGGGCCTGAACATGCAGGAGGGTGAAAGGAGGGCAAGGAATAGAGTGAATTGGAGCGATGTGGTATACCGGGGTTGACGTGCTGTCAGTGGATTGAATCAAGGCATGTGAAGCGTCTGGGGTAAACCATGGAAAGCTGTGTAGGTATGTATATTTGCGTGTGTGGACGTATGTATATACATGTGTATGGGGGGGGTTGGGCCATTTCTTTTGTCTGTTTCCTTGCGCTACCTCGCAAACGCGGGAGACAGCGACAAAGTATAAAAAAAAAAATATATATATATATGTGAAAAGTTTTTATCGAGGATGTAAGGCATGTGTACGTGTAGGAAGAGAGGAAAGTGATTGGTTCTCAGTGAATGTAGGTTTGCGGCAGGGGTGTGTGATGTCTCCATGGTTGTTTAATTTGTTTATGGATGGGGTTGTTAGGGAGGTGAATGCAAGAGTTTTGGAAAGAGGGGCAAGTATGAAGTCTGTTGGGGAGGAGAGAGCTTGGGAAGTGCTTGGGATGTGCTGGAAATGAGATGTTTGAGGACAATATGGGGTGTGAGGTGGTTTGATCGAGTAAGTGATAATAGGATGAGAGAGATGTGTGGTAATAAAAGGAGTGTGGTTGAGAGAGCAGAAGAGGGTGTTTTGAAATGGTTTGGTCACATGGAGAGAATGAGTGAGGAAAGATTGACAAAGAGGATATGTGTGTCAGAGGTGGAGGGAACGAGGAGAAGTGGGAGATCAAATTGGAGGTGGGAGGATAGAGTGAAAAAGATTTTGAGTGATTGGAGCCTGAACATGCAGGAGGGTGAAAGGCGTGCAAGGAAAAGAGTGAATTGGAACGATGTGGTATACCGGGGTTAATGTGCTGTCAATGGATTGAACCAGGCATGTGAAGCGTCTGGGGTAAACCATGGAAAGCTGTGTAGGTATGTATATTTTGTGTGTGTGGACGTATGTATATACATGTGTATGGGGGTGGATTGGGCCATTTCTTTCATCTGTTTCCTTGCGCTACCTCGCAGACGCGGGAGACAGCGGCAAAAAAAAAAATATATATATATATATATATATATATATATATATATATATATATATATATATATATGTACATAAGTCATACTGTCTGCCTTTATTCATTCCCATTGCCACCCCGCCACACATGAAATAACAACCACCTCCCCACGCATGTGCGCGAGGTAGGGCTAGGAAATGACAGCAAAGACCACATTCGTTCACACTCAGTCTCTAGCTGTCTTGTAATAATGCACCGAAACCACAGATCCCTTTCCAAATCCAGGCCTCACATCTCTCTTACCCTTACGTTACTTACTCGATCAAACCACCTCACACCACACATTGTCCTCAAACATCTCATTTCCAGCACATCCATCCTCCTGCGCACAACTCTATCCATAGCCCATGCCTCGCAACCATACAACATTGTTGGAACCACTATTCCTTCAAACATACCCATTTTTGCTTTCCGAGATAATGTTCTCGACTTCCACACATTCTTCAAGGCTCCCAGAATTTTCGCCCCCTCCCCCACCCTATGATCCACTTCTGCTTCCATGGTTCCATCCGCTGCCAGATCCACTCCCAGATATCTAAAACACTTCACTTCCTCCAGTTTTTCTCCATTCAAACTCACCTCCCAATTGACTTGACCCTCACCCCTACTGTACCTAATAACCTTGCTCTTATTCACATTTACTCTTAACTTTCTTCTTTCACACACTTTACCAAACTCAGTCACCAGCCTCTGCAGTTTCTCACATGAATCAGCCACCAGCGCTGTATCATCAACAAACAACAACTGACTCACTTCCCAAGCTGTCTCATCCACAACAGACTTCATACTTGCCCCTCTTTCCAAAACTCTTGCATTCACCTCCCTAACAACCCCATCCATAAACAAATTAAACAACCATGGAGACATCACACACCCCTGCCGCAAACCTACATTCACTGAGAAGCAATCACTTTCCTCTCTTCCTACACGTACACATGCCTTACATCCTCGAAAAAAACTTCGCTGCTTCTAACAACTTGCCTCCCACACCATATATTCTTAATACCTTCCACAGAGCATCTCTATCAACTCTATCATATGCCTTCTCCAGATCCATAAATGCTACATACAAATCCATTTGCTTTTCTAAGTATTTCTCACATACATTCTTCAAAGCAAACACCTGATCCACACATCCTCTACCACTTGTGAAACCATATATATATATATATATATATATATATATATATATATATATATATATATATATATATATATATAAGACATACAAACCTCTAACGGCCAGGATCGAATTGGGAACCCCCACGTGGCAGGTGAGAGAACTACAGCTTGGCTATGATTGCCCCTAGCGGTAGCACTCCCACTTGCCAAGCAAGGGTCCCAGGTTCAATCCTGGCTGTTGGAGGATTATATGTTATATGGAAGTGCACGTTCATATGCACTATATTATGTATAATTGCACAACCCACCCACATACATGTTTATACATACACGCCCACACACGCACATATACATACCTATACATTTCAACATATACATACACAGACATATACAATTATGTTTCAGGACAATATATATATAGGTGTTATCCCTGGGGATAGGGGAGAAAGAATACTTCCCATGTATTCCCTGCGTGTCGTAAAAGGCGACAATAAGGGAAGGGAGCGGGGGGCTGGAAATCCTCCCCTCTCATTTTTGATTTTCCAAAGGAAGGAACAGAGATGGGGGCCAAGTGGGGATTTCCCTCAAAGGCTCAGTCCTCTGTTCCTAAAGCTACCTCGCTGCCACGGGAAATGGCGAATGGTGTGAAAAAAAAAAAAATATATACAATTATACATAAGTACATACTCATACTTGCTTTATTTATCCATTCCCGTCGCAACCCCACCACATATGGAATGGCACCCCACCTCTCCCCATGCACACGCAAGGTAGCACTAGGAAAAACAACAAAGGCCACATTCGTTCACACTCAGTCTCCAGCCATCATGTGTAATGCATCGAAATCACAGCTCCCTTTCCACATCCAGGCCCCACAGAACCTGCCTTGGTTTACCCCATATGCTTGACATGCCCTGGTTCAATCAATTGAGAGCACATCAACCATGATATACCACATCGTTCCAATTCACTCTATTCCTTCCATGCCTTTCACCCTTCTGTAAATTCAGGCCCCGATCACTCAAAATCTTTTTCATTCTATCCTTCCACCTCCAATTTGGTCTCCCAATTCTCCTCATTCCCTCCACATCTGACACATATATCCTCTTTGTCAATCTTTCCCTCACTCATTCTCTCCGTGTAACCAAACCATTTCAATATACCCTCTTCTGCTCTTTCAACCACACTCTTTTTATTACCACACATCTCTCTTACCCTTTCATTACTTACTCGATCAAACCACCTCACAACACATATTGTCCACAAACATTTAATTTCCAACAAATCCACCCTCCTCCACACAACCTATGCCTATATACCATTATAACATTGTTGGATACGACTATTCCTCATACATACCCATTTTTTGCTCTCCGTGATAACAATTACCCTTCCACACATTCTTCAACACACCAGAACTTCGCCGCCTCCCAACCTGTGATTCACTTCCACATCCATGGTTATTCTGCTAAATCCATTCCCAGATATCTAACGGACTTAACTTCTCCAGTTTATTCTCATAAAGACTTACTGGGGGAATTGACTTGTCCCTACAATCCTACTGAACTTAATAAACCTTGTCTTAATACATTTACTCACTAACATTTTCTTCTTCACACACTTTACAAACTCAGTCGACCAGCTTCTGGCAGTTTTAACCCGAATCAGCCACCAGGCTGGTAATCACATGCGAACAACAATGACTCATCTTCCCAAGCCTCTCATCCACAACGACAGCATACTTGCCACCTCTCTCCAAAACTCTTGCATTCACCTCCCTAACAACACCATTCCAAAGAGTCAAATTAAACATCCATGGAGATATCACACACCCTGCCACAAACCGAACATTCACTAGAACCAACCACGTTCCTCTCTTCCCATTCGTACATATGCCTTACATCCTCGATTAAAAACTTTTCACTGCTTCTAGCAACTTACTTTCCACACCATATACTCTTAATACCTTCCACAGAGCATCTCTATCAACTCTGTCATATGCCTCCTCCAGATCCATAAATGCTACATACAAATCCATCTCTTTCTCTAAGTATTTCTCACATACATTGTTCAAAACAAACACTGATCCACGCATCCTCTTCCACTTTTGAAACCTCACTGCTTTTCCCCAATCTGATGCTCTGTCCATGCCTTCACCCTGTCCATCAATACCCTCCCATATATTTCCAAGGAATACTTAACTTTATTCATTATTTAATTATCATACTTTCTCTTACGTTAGCAAGTTATGTGCAAGAAAACAGTGAGTCTTTGAGGTAATATCCTCACTTGGGCCCCCCTCCTCTGTTCTTCATTAGGAAAATAAAAACGAGAGGGGAGGATTTACAGCCCCCGCTCCCATCCCTTTTAGTCGCCTTCTACGACACGCAGGGAATACGTGGGGAAGTATTCTTTCTCCCCTATCCCAGGGATGATATATATATATATATATATATATATATATATATTATATATATATATATATATATATATATATATTTTATTATTATTATACTTTGTCGCTGTCTCCCGCGTTTGCGAGGTAGCGCAAGGAAACAGACGAAAGAAAATGGCCCAACCCCCCCCCATACACATGTATTATCATAGTCCACACACGCAAATATACACACCTACACAGCTTTCCATGGTTTACCCCAGACGCTTCACATGGCCTGATTCAATCCACTGACAGCACGTCAACCACGGTATACCACATCGCTCCAATTTACTCTATTTCATTGCCCTCCTTCACCCTCCTGCATGTTCAGACCCCGATCACACACAAAATCTTTTTCACTCCATCCTTCCACCTCCAATTTGGTCTCCCTCTTCTCCTCGTTCCCCACCTCCGACACCATATATCCTCTTGGTCAATCTTTCCTCACTCATTTCTCTCATGTGCCCAAACCACTTCAAAAACCCCTCTTCTGCTCTCTCAACACGCTCTTTTTATTTCCACACATCTCTCTTACCCTTACGTTACTCACTCGATCAAACCACCTCACACCACACATTGTCCTCAAACATCTCATTTCCAGCACATCCATCCTCCTGCGCACAACTCTATCCATAGCCCACGCCTCGCAACCATACAACATTGTTGGAACCACTGTTCCTTCAAACATACCCATTTTTGCTTTCCGAGATAATGTTCTCGACTTCCACACATTCTTCAAGGCCCCCAGAATTTTCGCCCCCTCCCCCACCCTATGATATATATTTATATTATTTATTTTTTTATTTTGACTTTGTCGCTTGTCTCCCGTTTTTGCGAGGTAGCGCAAGGAAACAGATGAAAGAAATGGCCAACCCACCCCCAAAACACATATATATACATACACGTCCACACACGCAAATGTACATACTATACATCTCAATGTACAACATATATATACACACAGACACATACATATATACCCATGCACACAATTCACACTGTCTGCCTTTTTATTCATTCCCATCGCCACCTCGCCACATGGAATACCATCCCCTCCCCCCTCATATATTATATATATTATATATATATATATATTTATTATATATATATATATATATTATATATATATATATATTCTAAAAACTTGCTCCCACACCATATATCTTAATACCTTCCACAGAGCATCTCTATCAAACTCTATCATTATGCCTTCTCCAGATCCATAAATGCTACATACAAATCCATTTGCTTTTCTAAGTATTTCTCACATACATTCTTCAAAGTAAACACCTGATCCACACATCCTCTACCACTTCTGAAACCACACTGCTCTTCCCCAATCTGATGCTCTGTTACATGCCTTCACCTCTAAACCAATACCCTCCCATATAATTTGCCAGGAATACTCAACAGACTTATACCTCTGTAATCTGAGCACTCACTCTTATTCCCCTTTGCCTTTGTTAGGAAGCAGTGAAACAGTTTTTATCGAGGATGTAAGGCATGTGTACGTGTAGGAAGAGAGGAAAGTGATTGGTTCTCAGTGAATGTAGGTTTGCGGCAGGGGTGTGTTGTGATGTCTCCATGGTTGTTTAATTTGTTTATGGATGGGGTTGTTAGGGAGGTGAATGCAAGAGTTTTGGAAAGAGGGGCAAGTATGAAGTCTGTTGGGGATGATGAGAGCTTGGGAAGTGCTTGGATGTGCTGGAAATGAGATGTTTGAGGACAATATGGGCGTGTGAGTGTTGGTTGTTGTATCTTATTTGCTTTGTGTGTCGTTTTTGGTTTGTGAGCTGTATTTTGTTGGTGTTTGTCTTTTTTGTGATTGGAGTGAGGTGGTTTTTGATTCGAGTAACAGTGATAATAGGATGAGAGAGATGTGTGGTTAATAAGGAGGTGTGGTTGAGAGAGCAGAAGACGGTGTTTGAAATGGTTTGGTCCACAAGGAGAGAATGAGTGAGGAAAGATTGACAAAATGAGGATTATGTGTGTCAGAGTGGAGGGAACGAGGCGAAGTGGCGATCAACTGGTGGTGGGCGGAAAGAGTGAAAAAGGAATTTTGAGTGATTGAGCCTGAACCTTGCAGGAGGGTGAAAGGCGTGCAAGAAAAGAGTGAATTGGAACGCTGTGGATAACTGGGGTATAATGTTGCTGTCAATGGATTGAACCAGGCATGTGAAGCGTCTGGGGTAAACCATGGAAAGTGTGTGTAGGTATGTATATTTTGTGTGTGTGGACGTATGTATATACATGTGTATGGGTGGATTGGGCCATTTCTTACATCTGTTTCCTTGCGCTACCGCGCAGACGCGGGAGACAGCGGCAAAAAAAAAAAATATGTATATATATATATTAATATATATATATATATATTATATATATATATAATATGTACAATAAGTATACGGTTGCCTTTATTCATTCCATTGCCACCCCGCCCACACATGAATAACAACCACCTCCCCACGCATGTGCGCGAGGTAGGGCTAGGAAATTGACAAGCAAAGACCTCATTCGTTACACTCAGTCTCTAGCTGTCTTGTAAATAATGCACCAGAAACCATCAGATCCCTGTCCAAATCCAGGCCTCACATCTCTCTTACCCTTACGTTACTTACTCGGATCAAACCACCTCACACCACACATTGTCCTCAAAAAATCTCATTTCCAGCCACATCCATCTCATGCGCACAACTCTTTTCCATATGCCCATGCTTCGAACATTACAACATTGTGGAACCATATTCCTTTCAACATACCCATTTTTGCTTTCCGAAGATAATGTTCTCGACTTCAACATTCTTCAAGGCTCCCAGAATTTTCGCCCCCTCCCCCACCCTATGATCCATTCTGCTTCCATGGTTCAATCCGCTGCCAGATCCACTGCCCAGATATCTAAAAACTCTTCCATTCCTCCAGTTTTTCTCCATTCTAACTCACCTCCCAATTGACTTGACCTCACCCCTACTTTACCTAATAACCTTGTCTTATTCACATTTACTCTTAACTTTCTTCTTTCACACACTTTACCAAACTCGTCACAGCCTCTGCCAGTTTCTCACATGAATCAGCCCACCAGCGCTGTATCATCAACAAAAACAACTGGACTCACTTCCCAAGCTGTCTTCATCCACACAGACTTCATTATTGGGCCCTCTTTCCAAAACTCTTGCATTTCTCCTCCCTAACAACCCTCATCCATAAACAAATTAAAAAACCATGGAGAAATCACACACCCTGCGCAAACTACATTCACATGAGAAGCAATCACTTTCTTCTCTCCTACACGTACACATGGCCTTACATCCTCGAAAAAAATTCGCTGCTTCTAACAACTTGCCTCCCACACCATATATTCTTAATACCTTCCACAGAGCATCTCTATCAACTCTATCATATGCCTTCTCCAGATCCATAAGTGCTACATACAAATCCAATTTGCTTTTTAAGTATTTCTCTACATACATTCTTCCAAAGCAAAAACACTGATCCACCATCCTCTACCACTTGTGAAACCTATATATATTTTATATCTTATATATATATAGATATATATATATATATTATATATATAATATATAAGACATACAAACCTCTAACGGCCAGGACGAATTGGGACCCCCACGTGGCAGGTGAGTGAACTACAGCTTGGCTTATGATTGCCCCTAGCGGTTAGCACTCCAACTTGCCAAGAAGGGTTCCAGGTTCAAAGCTGGCTGATTGGAGGATTATATGTTATATGGAAGTGACGTTCATATGCACTATTATGTATAATTGCACAACCCAACACATTACATGTTTATACATACACGCCCACACCCGCACATATACATTCCTATACATTTCAACATTTACATAAACAGATGATATACAATATGTTTCAGGACAATAATATATATAGGTGTTATCCCTGGGGTGTAGGGGGAAAGAATTACTTCCCTGTATTCCTGGTGTCGTAAAAAGGCGCAAACAAATTTTTTTTTTTTTTAAGGGGAAGGAGCGGGGGGCTGGAAATCCTTCCCCTCTCATTTTTGATTTTCCAAAGGCAGGCAACAGAGTATGGGGGCAAAGTAGGGGGATTTCCTAAAGGCTCACGTCCTCTGTTCCTATAAGGCTACCTCGCTGTCACGGGAAAAGGCGAATGGTGTGAAAAAAAAAAAAATATATACAATTTATAATAAGTTAATATTCATACTTGCTTGATTTATCCCATTCCCGTCGCAACCCACCACATATGGAATGGCCCCCACCTCTCCCCTTGCACAGCAGGTTAGCACTAGGGAAAAAACAACAAAGGCCACATTCGTTCACACTCTGTCTCCAGCCATCATGTATAATGATCGAATGCACGCTTCCCTTTCACATCCAGGCCCCACAGACCTGCCTTGGTTTACCCCATATGCTTGACATGCCTGGTTCAATCCGATTGAGATAGCACATCTAAACCATGATATCCACACCGGTCCAATTCACTCCTTTTCTTCATGCCTTTACCTTCTGTAATTTCAGGCCGATCACTCAAAATCTTTTTATTCTATCCTTCCACCTCCAATTTGGTCTCCAATTCTCCTCATTCCCTCCACATCTGAACATATAACTCTTGTCAATCTTTCCCTCACTCATCTCTACGTTGTAACAAACCTTTCAATATTACCCTCTTATGCTCTTTCAACCACACTCTTTTTATTACCACCACATCTCTTTTACCCTTCATTACTTACTCGATCAAACCACCTCCAACAACATAATGTCCACAAACATTTAATTTCCAACAAATCCACCCTCCTACACAAACTATGCCTAGAACAATTATAACATTGTTGGAACGACTATTCCTTCAAACATACCCCCCCCCCCCACATTTTTGCTCTCGTGATAAATTACACTTCCACACATTCTTCAACACACCAGAACATTTCGCCGCCTCCCCAACCTGTGATTCACTTCCACATCCATGGTTCCATCTCCTGCTAAATCCATTCCCAGATATCTAAAACGCACTTAACTTCTCCAGTTTTTTTCTCCATTCAAGACTTACCTCCCAATTGACTTGTCCCTACAACCTACTGAACTTAATAAACCTTGTCTTAATCACATTTACTCACTAACATTTTCTTTCACCACACTTTACCAAACTCAGTCGCCAGCTTTCTGCAGTTTCTAACCCGAATCAGCCACCAGGCTGTAATCTCAGCGAACAACAACTGACTCATCTTCCAAGCCTCTCATCCACAACGGACCAGCATACTTGCCACCTCTCTCCAAAAACTTTGCATTCACCTCCCTAACAACACCATCCATGAGTTAAATTAAACATCCATGGAGATATCACACACCCTGCCACAAACCGACATGCACTAGAACCAACCACGTTCCTCTCTTTCCCATTCGTAATCTGCTTACATCCTCGATTAAAAACTTTTCACTGCTTCTAGCAACTTACTTTCCACACCATATACTCTTAATACTTCCACAGACGCATCTCTATCAACTTTGTCATATGCCTCTCCAGATCCATAAATGCAACATACAATCCTCTTCTTTCTCTAAGTATTTCTCACATACATTGTTCAAAACAAACACCTGATCCACGCATCCTCTTCCACTTTTGAAACCTCACTGCTTTTCCCAATCTGATGCTCTGACCATGCCTCACCCTGTCCAGCAAATTACCCTACCCATATTATTTCCAAGGAATACTTAATCTTTATTCATTTATTTATTTATCTTACTTTCTCTCGTTAGCAAGTTATGTGCAAGAAAACAGTGAGTCTTTGAGGTTATATACCTCACTTGGCCCCCTCCTCTGTTCCTTCATTAGGAAAATAAAAACGAGAGGGGAGGATTTACAGCCCCCCGCCTCCCATCCCTTTTAGTCGCCCTTCTACTGGACACGCAGGAAATAGTGGAAGTATTCTTTCTCCCCTATCCCAGGGATGATATATATATATATATATATAGATATATATATATTTATTTATAATATATATATAATTATAGTATATTATTTTTATACTTTGTTCGCTGTCTCCCGCGGGTTTGCGAGGTTAGCGCAAGGAAACAGACGAATGAAATGGCCCACCACCCCCACATACACATGTATTATACATAGTCCACACACGCAAAATATACACACCGACCACAGCTTTCCATGGTTTACCCCAGACGATTCAATGCCCTGATTAATCCATGACAGAACGTCAACCCACTGTGTTATACCACATCGCTCATGTTACTCGTATCATTGCCCACCTTCACCCTACGGCATGTTCAGGCCCCGATCACAACAAAATCTTTTTCACTCCATCCTTCCACCTCCAATTGGTCTCCCTACTTCTCTCTTTCCCCACCTCCGACACCATATATCCTCTTGGTCAATCTTTCTCACTATTTCTCTCATGTGCCCAAAACCACTTCAAAAACCCTCTTCTGCTCTATCATCACGCTCTTTTTATTTCCACACTCTCTCTTACCTTACGGTTACTCACTCGATAAACCACCTCACACCACACATTGGTCCTCAACATATCATTTCCAGCACATCCATCCTCCTGCGCACAACTCTATCCATAGCCCACGCCTCCGCAAACCCATAAAACATTGTTGGAACACTGTTCCTTCCAAACATACCCCCCATTTTTTTTTTGCTTTCCGAGATAATCGTTCTCGACTTCCACACATTTTCAAGGCCCCAGAATTTTAGCCCCCCCTCCCCCACCTATGATAATATTATATTATTTATTTTTTTATTTTGCTATTGTCGCTGTCTCCCGGTTTTGCGAGGTAGCGGGCAAGGGAAAACAGATGAAAGAAATGACCCAACCCACCCCAAAACATTTATATACATACACGTCCACACACGCAAAGGTTACATACCTATACATCTCAATGTACAACATATATATACCACACAGGGACACATACATATATACCCATGCACACAATTCACACTGTCTGCCTTTATTCATTCCATCGCCACCTCGCCACCATGAATCCCAATCCCCTCCCCCCTCATATATATATATATATTATATATTATATATATTTATTATATATATATTATATATATATATATATATATATTTATTTCTAAAAACCAAAACTTGCCTCCCACACCATATATCTTAATACCTTCCACAGAGCATCTCTATCAACTCTATCTTATGACTTCTCCAGATCATAAAGGCTACATACAAATCATTTGATTTTCTAAGTATTTCTCACATACATTCTTCAAAGTAAACACTTGATCAACATCCTCTACCACTTCTGAAAAACCACTCTGCTCTTCCCCAATCTGATGCTCTGTACATGCCTCACCCTATCAACCAAGACCCTCCCATATATTTGCCGGAATACTAACAGACGTATACCTTTGTAATCTGAGCACTCACTCTTATTCCCTTTGCCTATGTTAGAAGCAGTGCAAAAGTTTTATCTAGGATGTAAGCATGTGTACGTGTAGGAAAGAGAGGAAAGTGATTGTTCTCAGGTGAATGTAGGGTTTGCTGGCAGGGGTGGTGTGTTGTCTCATGTGTTGTTTAATTTGTTTATGGATGGGGTTGTTAGGGAGGTGAAGCCAAGAGGTTTGGACAAGAGGGGCAGTATTGAAGTCTGTGGGGATGAGAGAAGCTTGGGAAGTGAGTAGTGTTGTTCGCTGATGATACTGCGTGGTGGCTGATTCATGTGAGAAACTGCAGAAGCTGGTGACTGGTTGGTAAAAGTGTCTGTGGAATGAAGGAAAGTTAAGAGTAAATGTGGATTAACGAGCAAGGTTATTAGGTACAGTAGGGTGAGGGTCAATTCAATTGGGGAGGTTGAGTTGAATGGAGAAAAAACTGGAGGGAGTGAAGTGTTTTTAAGATATTGGGAGTGGATCTGCTGGAAATGAGATGTTTGAGGACAATATGGGGTGTGAGGTGGTTTGATCGAGTAAGTGATAATAGGATGAGAGAGATGTGTGGTAATAAAAGGAGTGTGGTTGAGAGAGCAGAAGAGGGTGTTTTGAAATGGTTTGGTCACATGGAGAGAATGAGTGAGGAAAGATTGACAAAGAGGATATGTGTGTCAGAGGTGGAGGGAACGAGGAGAAGTGGGAGATCAAATTGGAGGTGGGAGGATAGAGTGAAAAAGATTTTGAGTGATTGGAGCCTGAACATGCAGGAGGGTGAAAGGCGTGCAAGGAAAAGAGTGAATTGGAACGATGTGGTATACCGGGGTTAATGTGCTGTCAATGGATTGAACCAGGCATGTGAAGCGTCTGGGGTAAACCATGGAAAGCTGTGTAGGTATGTATATTTTGCGTGTGTGGACGTATGTATATACATGTGTATGGGGGTGGATTGGGCCATTTCTTTCATCTGTTTCCTTGCGCTACCTCGCAAACGCGGGAGACAGCGGCAAAAAAATATATATATATATATATATATATATATATATATATATATATATATATATATATATATATATATGTACATAATTCATACTGTCTGCCTTTATTCATTCCCATTGCCACCCCGCCACACATGAAATAACCACCTCCCCACGCATGTGCGCGAGGTAGGGCTAGGAAATGACAGCAAAGACCACATTCGTTCACACTCAGTCTCTAGCTGTCTTGTAATAATGCACCGAAACCACAGATCCCTTTCCAAATCCAGGCCTCACATCTCTCTTACCCTTACGTTACTTACTCGATCAAACCACCTCACACCACACATTGTCCTCAAACATCTCATTTCCAGCACATCCATCCTCCTGCGCACAACTCTATCCATAGCCCACGCCTCGCAACCATACAACATTGTTGGAACCACTATTCCTTCAAACATACCCATTTTTGCTTTCCGAGATAATGTTCTCGACTTCCACACATTCTTCAAGGCTCCCAGAATTTTCGCCCCCTCCCCCACCCTATGATCCACTTCTGCTTCCATGGTTCCATCCGCTGCCAGATCCACTCCCAGATATCTAAAACACTTCACTTCCTCCAGTTTTTCTCCATTCAAACTCACCTCCCAATTGACTTGACCCTCAACCCTACTGTACCTAATAACCTTGCTCTTATTCACATTTACTCTTAACTTTCTTCTTTCACACACTTTACCAAACTCAGTCACCAGCTTCTGCAGTTTCTCACATGAATCAGCCACCAGTGCTGTATCATCAACAAACAACAACTGACTCACTTCCCAAGCTCTCTCATCCACAACAGACTTCATACTTGCCCCTCTTTCCAAAACTCTTGCATTCACCTCCCTAACAACCCCATCCATAAACAAATTAAACAACCATGGAGACATCACACACCCCTGCCGCAAACCTACATTCACTGAGAACCAATCACTTTCCTCTCTTCCTACACGTACACATGCCTTACATCCTCGAAAAAAACTTTTCGCTGCTTCTAACAACTTGCCTCCCACACCATATATTCTTAATACCTTCCACAGAGCATCTCTATCAACTCTATCATATGCCTTCTCCAGATCCATAAATGCTACATACAAATCCATTTGCTTTTCTAAGTATTTCTCACATACATTCTTCAAAGCAAACACCTGATCCACACATCCTCTACCACTTTTTTTTTTTTCCAAAAGAAGGAACAGAGAAGAGGGCCAGGTGAGGATATTCCCTCAAAGGCCCAGTCCTCTGTTCTTAACGCTACCTCGCTATCGCGGGAAATAGCGAATAGTATGAAAAAAAAAAAATATATATATATATATATATATATATATATATATATATATATATATATATATATATATATATATAAGACATACAAACCTCTAACGGCCAGGATCGAATTGGGAACCCCCACGTGGCAGGTGAGAGAACTACAGCTTGGCTATGATTGCCCCTAGCAGTAGCACTCCCACTTGCCAAGCAAGGGTCCCAGGTTCAATCCTGGCTGTTGGAGGATTATATGTTATATGGAAGTGCACGTTCATATGCACTATATTATGTATAATGGCACAACCCACCCACATACATGTTTATACATACACGCCCACACACGCACATATACATACCTATACATTTCAACATATACATACACAGACATATACAATTATGTTTCAGGACAATATATATATAGGTGTTATCCCTGGGGATAGGGGAGAAAGAATACTTCCCATGTATTCCCTGCGTGTCGTAAAAGGCGACAATAAGGGAAGGGAGCGGGGGGCTGGAAATCCTCCCCTCTCATTTTTGATTTTCCAAAGGAAGGAACAGAGATGGGGGCCAAGTGGGGATTTCCCTCAAAGGCTCAGTCCTCTGTTCCTAAAGCTACCTCGCTGCCACGGGAAATGGCGAATGGTATGAAAAAAAAAAAAATATATACAATTATACATAAGTACATACTCATACTTGCTTTATTTATCCATTCCCGTCGCAACCCCACCACATATGGAATGGCACCCCACCTCTCCCCATGCACACGCAAGGTAGCACTAGGAAAAACAACAAAGGCCACATTCGTTCACACTCAGTCTCCAGCCATCATGTGTAATGCATCGAAATCACAGCTCCCTTTCCACATCCAGGCCCCACAGAACCTACCTTGGTTTACCCCATATGCTTGACATGCCCTGGTTCAATCAATTGACAGCACATCAACCATGATATACCACATCGTTCCAATTCACTCTATTCCTTCCATGCCTTTCACCCTTCTGTAAATTCAGGCCCCGATCACTCAAAATCTTTTTCATTCTATCCTTCCACCTCCAATTTGGTCTCCCAATTCTCCTCATTCCCTCCACATCTGACACATATATCCTCTTTGTCAATCTTTCCCTCACTCATTCTCTCCGTGTAACCAAACCATTTCAATATACCCTCTTCTGCTCTTTCAACCACACTCTTTTTATTACCACACATCTCTCTTACCCTTTCATTACTTACTCGATCAAACCACCTCACAACACATATTGTCCACAAACATTTCATTTCCAACAAATCCACCCTCCTCCACACAACCTATGCCTCATAACCATATAACATTGTTGGAACGACTATTCCTTCAAACATACCCATTTTTGCTCTCCGAGATAACAATCACACCTTCCACACATTCTTCAACACACCCAGAACCTTCGCCGCCTACCCAACCCTGTGATTCACTTCCACATCCATGGTTCCATCCCTGCTAAATCCATTCCCAGATATCTAAAGCACTTAACTTCCTCCAGTTTTTCTCCATTCAAACTTACCTCCCAATTGACTTGTCCCTCAACCCTACTGAACCTAATAACCTTGCTCTTAATCACATTTACTCACAACATTCTTCTTTCACACACTTTACCAAACTCAGTCACCAGCTTCTGCAGTTTCTAACCCGAATCAGCCACCAGCGCTGTATCATCAGCGAACAACAACTGACTCACTTCCCAAGCCCTCTCATCCACAACAGACAGCATACTTGCCCCTCTCTCCAAAACTCTTGCATTCACCTCCCTAACAACACCATCCATGAGCAAATTAAACATCCATGGAGATATCACACACCCCTGCCACAAACCGACATTCACTAGCAACCAACCACGTTCCTCTCTTCCCATTCGTACATATGCCTTACATCCTCGATTAAAAACTTTTCACTGCTTCTAGCAACTTACTTTCCACACCATATACTCTTAATACCTTCCACAGAGCATCTCTATCAACTCTGTCATATGCCTCCTCCAGATCCATAAATGCTACATACAAATCCATCTCTTTCTCTAAGTATTTCTCACATACATTGTTCAAAACAAACACCTGATCCACACATCCTCTTCCACTTTTGAAACCTCACTGCTTTTCCCCAATCTGATGCTCTGTCCATGCCTTCACCCTGTCAATCAATACCCTCCCATATAATTTCCAAGGAGTACTTAAACTTTATTCATTTATTTAATTATCATACTTTCTCCTACGTTAGCAAGTTAGTGCAAGAAAACAGTGAGTCTTTGAGGTAATATCCTCACTTGGCCCCCTCCTCTGTTCCTTCGTTAGGAAAACTAAAAACGAGAGGGGAGGATATACAGCCCCCCGCTCCCATCCCTTTTAGTCGCCTTCTACGACATGCAGGGAATACGTGGGAAGTATTCTTTCTCCCCTATCCCCAGGGATAATATATATATATATATATATATTATATTATTATTATACTTTGTCGCTGTCTCCCGCGTTTGCGAGGTAGCGCAAGGAAACAGACGAAAGAAATGGCCCAACCCCCCCCCCATACACATGTATATACATACGTCCACACACGCAAATATACACACCTACACAGCTTTCCATGGTTTACCCCAGACGCTTCACATGCCCTGATTCAATCCACTGACAGCACGTCAACCACGGTATACCACATCGCTCCAATTTACTCTATTCCTTGCCCTCCTTTCACCCTCCTGCATGTTCAGACCCCGATCACACAAAATCTTTTTCACTCCATCCTTCCACCTCCAATTTGGTCTCCCTCTTCTCCTCGTTCCCTCCACCTCCGACACATATATCCTCTTGGTCAATCTTTCCTCACTCATTCTCTCCATGTGCCCAAACCACTTCAAAACACCCTCTTCTGCTCTCTCAACCACGCTCTTTTTATTTCCACACATCTCTCTCACCCTTACGTTACTCACTCGATCAAACCACCTCACACCACACATTGTCCTCAAACATCTCATTTCCAGCACATCCATCCTCCTGCGCACAACTCTATCCATAGCCCACGCCTCGCAACCATACAACATTGTTGGAACCACTATTCCTTCAAACATACCCATTTTTGCTTTCCGAGATAATGTTCTCGACTTCCACACATTCTTCAAGGCCCCCAGAATTTTCGCCCCCTCCCCCACCCTATGATAATATATATATTATTTATTTTTTTATTTTGCTTTGTCGCTGTCTCCCGTGTTTGCGAGGTAGCGCAAGGAAACAGACGAAAGAAATGGCCCAACCCACCCCCAAACACATATATATACATACACGTCCACACACGCAAATGTACATACCTATACATCTCAATGTACACATATATATACACACAGACACATACATATATACCCATGCACACAATTCACACTGTCTGCCTTTATTCATTCCCATCGCCACCTCGCCACACATGGAATACCATCCCCCTCCCCCCCTCATATATATATCAACTCTATCATATGCCTTCTCCAGATCCATAAATGCTACATACAAATCCATTTGCTTTTCTAAGTATTTCTCATATACATTCTTCAAAGTAAACACCTGATCCACACATCCTCTACCACTTCTGAAACCACAGTGCTCTTCCCCAATCTGATGCTCTGTACATGCCTTCACCCTCTCAACCAATACCCTCCCATATAATTTGCCAGGAATACTCAACAGACTTATACCTCTGTAATCTGAGCACTCACTCTTATCCCCTTTGCCTTTGTTAGAAGCAGTGAAAAGTTTTTATCGAGGATGTAAGGCATGTGTACGTGTAGGAAGAGAGGAAAGTGATTGGTTCTCAGTGAATGTAGGTTTGCGGCAGGGGTGTGTGATGTCTCCATGGTTGTTTAATTTGTTTATGGATGGGGTTGTTAGGGAGGTGAATGCAAGAGTTTTGGAAAGAGGGGCAAGTATGAAGTCTGTTGGGGATGAGAGAGCTTGGGAAGTGAGTCAGTTGTTGTTCGCTGATGATACAGCGCTGGTGGCTGATTCATGTGAGAAACTGCAGAAGCTGGTGACTGAGTTTGGTAAAGTGTGTGAAAGAAGAAAGTTAAGAGTAAATGTGAATAAGAGCAAGGTTATTAGGTACAGTAAGGTTGAGGGTCAATTCAATTGGGAGGTGAGTTTGAATGGAGAAAAACTGGAGGAAGTGAAGTGTTTTAGATATCTGGGAGTGGATCTGGCAGCGGATGGAACCATTGAAGCGGAAGTGGATCATAGGGTGGGGGAGGGGGCGAAAATTCTGGGAGCCTTGAAGAATGTGTGGAAGTCGAGAACATTATCTCGGAAAGCAAAAATGGGTATGTTTGAAGGAATAGTGGTTCCAACAATGTTGTATGGTTGCGAGGCGTGGACTATGGATAGAGTTGTGCGCAGGAGGATGGATGTGCTGGAAATGAGATGTTTGAGGACAATGTGTGGTGTGAGGTGGTTTGATCGAGTAAGTAACGTAAGGGTAAGAGAGATGTGTGGAAATAAAAAGAGCGTGGTTGAGAGAGCAGAAGAGGGTGTTTTGAAATGTTTTGGTCACATGGAGAGAATGAGTGAGGAAAGATTGACCAAGAGGATATATGTGTCGGAGGTGGAGGGAACGAGGAGAAGAGGGAGACCAAATTGGAGGTGGAAAGATGGTGTGAAAAAGATTTTTTGTGATCGGGGCCTGAACATGCAGGAGGGTGAAAGGAGGGCAAAGAATAGAGTGAATTGGAGCGATGTGGTATACCGGGGTTGACGTGCTGTCAGTGGATTGAATCAAGGCATGTGTATGGGGGTGGGTTGGGCCATTTCTTTCGTCTGTTTCCTTGCGCTACCTCGTAAACGCGGGAGACAGCGACAAAGCAAAAAAAAAAAAATATATATATATATATATTTCATTCTATTCGCCATTTCCCGCATTAGCGAGGTAGCGTTAAGAACAGAGGACTGGGCCTTTGAGGGAATATCCTCACCTGGCCCCCTTCTCTGTTCCTTCTTTTGGAAAATTAAAAAAAAAACGAGAGGGGAGGATTTCCAGTGAGTGTCCACATCCACGCCCCACACACCTTTCCATGGTTTACCCCAGATGCTTCACATGCCCTGGTTCAGTCCTTTAACAGCATGTCGACCCCAGTATACCAAATCATTCCAGTTCACTCTATTCCTTGCACGCCTTTCACCCTCCTGTATGTTCAGGCCCCGATCACACAAAATCTTTTTCACTCCATTCTTCCACCTCCAATTCGGTCTCCCACTTCTTGTTCCCTCCACCTATGACACATTTATCTTCTTTGTCAACCTTTCCTCACTCATTCTCTCCATATGTCCAAACCATTTCAGAACACCCTCTTCTGCTCTCTCAACCATACTCTTTTTATTTCCACACTTCTCTCTTACCCTTACATTATTTACTTGATCAAACCACCTCACACGTCCTATTGTCCTCAGACATTTTATTTCCAACACATCCACACTCTTCTATACAACCCTATCTATAGCTCATGCCTTGCAACCATATAACATTGTTGGAACTACTATTCCATCAAACATACCCATTTTTGCTCTCCAAGATAACGTTCTCTCCTTCTACACAATTTTCATCACTCCCAGAAGCTTTGCCCCTTCTCCCACCCTGTGACTCTCTTCCACTTCCATGGTTCCATCTGCTGCTAAGTCCTTTCCCAGATATCTAAAACACTTCACTTCCTACAGTTTTTCTCCATTCAAACTTACATCCCAATCAACTTGTCCCTAAACCCTACTGAACCTATAAGTTTATATTTTTTATTTACATAGTCGCTGTTTCCTCCATCAGCAAGGGAGTCCCAGGAAACAGACGAAGAATGGCCCATCCACTCGTATACACATATAGGTATGTAAACCTCCATATACATACATATACACAGACATATACATATATACACATGTACATATTCATACTTGCTTGCCTTCTTCCACTCCTGGCCCTACCCCGTCCCCCCAGGAAACAGCATCACTACCCTCTGCTTCAGCAAGATAGCACCAGAAAAACAGACAAAAAAGGCCACATTCGTTCATACTCAGTTTCTAGCTGTCATGTGTAATTCATCGAACCCACAGCTCCCTGTCCACATCCTAGCCGCACAGACCCCTGATGTTTCACATTCCCTGGTTCAGTCCATTGATAGCACGTCAGCCCTGGTATACCATTTTTAATACTTTTAAGACTGAGTATAGCAAGGAGAACCAGAGTATGATATAACAACTGCCACTGGTCAGGACAGGTATATGAGTTAAGAAACATTAAAATGTATTAAGGCACAGTTCATCCTCTGTAACCTTACCTCTTTTGAATTACAAGACCAGTGAATGTGATTTAGTAACTTGAGAGAGGTGAGACATTGAGGGTTACCCGTGCCTTAATCCCTTTTCCTATCTATCAACTCATTTAGTGCATATAAGCAGAAAATAGCAAATTTAATCCCAACACCTATATTAACTTCCATTTCTGAACTGCTTGCTGGTGCTAATGGAGCAGGAGGAGGTGAGGGGTAAGTTACTGAAGAAGGGAGTCATCAGGGTCACATGATATAGTTGGTGAAGGTGGTGGTGATGGTCAGTTAAGTTTAGTTTTTACATTGCTGGATGATGGTGGCTGATCCTCTCCTTGAGTGTCATTTTTCTTCACAAAGAAATGTAGTGTTGCCTGTTTAACCTTCTTCATCTTCTCATGATGGATTTCTTTATAGCGCCTGATGATAGCTGAGATATCTTGGGCAATCTTTGAACTTCATTCTATGTTTGGGTCATCCTCATCAAATATAGGGAGAGCAAGGTCAGTGTAGTGAAATGCATCAGCCAACCTCTTTTTAGTGAGAGAATGCACTTGCTTGACCTCCCCTTCTACTGCCACCTCCTCCTTGCTTTTATTCTTCATTTCTCTTCATAATTTTCACAATGTGTACACTTGTTCTTGATAGATTGTTGTTTACATTTCCACTTACCATATACCCTAAACTACCGATTTCACATTCAAATCACCCATCACTAATACCTGATGGATATTATATTTTTTATTATAATAGCAAAATTAGTGATTGGAAAGGTCAAAGTAATTATTTTACCACTATTCATGATTTCAATAAGAAAATTAATGTTTTACATTAATTTTGCAAATTTTAGTTGCATTTGTATTTCATACATTTTTTTTAGAAATTTTTTCTAATTGAATAAGATTTTTTAGATAAATGTTTCATTTTTTAAGTATTTGATCCTTTGCTATTTAAGATTTATGCTGAATTCCAAGAAATTCATAGGATCCTGGGATTGCTTGAGTTTGAATTCCATTGTGCTGGGAGTGGGAACAACCATGAAATAAGTGAACCCTGTTGGGGATCCCAGTTGTGCACAATTAAATGTCTTCAAAGGAATCTGTGTGTATGCATTTGATCAATCCTGTGTGGATGGGAGTGGAGTCAGAGATAATAGATAGATAGTAATGCATGCGTGATATGATTTAGTGAAAGTTCCTGAGTTTCATAAGGTCCCTTTTGTACTTTTTGGTTTTAAGTGAACCAGGTTGTTTTTTTTTATGTAGGTTTTAAGTGAACCAGGTTGTTTTTTTATGTAGTACCCTTCATCTATTGAGCCTTTGAAATCATATTTTCATAGATAACATCTGGTTGTGTACTCAGTGACAGTTGTGATAAGATAAGGTGGTCATCTGATTATTGATGCAGTTTTTTATGGTTAACTAAGTACACTACATTTGTTATTCCTGTAAGGTAAATAATATGTAAGTAGAAATCTGTTTCAATACTCTGAGTCCTTTTTTCTGATGATATAAATGTGAAGATAGCATTAATTAGATGTTTTATATCGAAATATATTATGATTTTGATTTAGAATTATTCAGAACATGTGCATGTTTGTATACATTTTTTAAACTAAGGTTAGCATTCCATGCCTTGAGGCCTCTCTCCAGTAGTGACAGTATTTTTCCTCGTGATTGGTTAATGCTAATGTTAAGATTCTTGGCTGCAGGAAATGCCTGTTTCTTAATAGAAACCTGAAAGGTCTGTCTAAAAATGTGATGACAGGCATTCATCCATAATGGCTTGTTGTATGATATTCTAAGTAATTTTCTTTTCTCTAATGTCTGTCCTGTGAGCATGATAGTACCCCAAGAATATTCTCTACAAATATCAGGGTTAGGGCCTTCTAACACTTTTTGATGGGGAAGAACTGGCTTTCCCCACTTAATGCTATCGTCTCAACTAGAGATCTTGCTCATTTTGGGTCTGCCTTCAGCCCATTAGAGACTACTGCACAGAGGACATGATTACCTCATACATTCACAGCTGCTCAGTAGCTTAAAATTGCTCTAAGTTGTTCTACCAGACGATTTTTTCATCCCGTGGATTACTATCCTTTTTCTTTTTATGTATACATTCTTATTTAGTATTAGCTTTTTTGGAGAATGCTGTACTGTAGATGTGAATCGGTCAGTGTTTTGAGATACTTCTATATGTCTATATGTAAATATGTACTGTCTGCATCTTTCATGTATCATGATTTGTTGATCATATATTCTAATGCCCCTTCTATTGGGCCCCTGCACCTGCAAGGTTGCACTACTGCTATCATCATCAAATGATGAACTCCTTTGTAGGGAGAAATTCATCAGTGAAATTGAATTTTTTTCTTTCATAGATGATAAAAACACACCAAAGTTAACTTTCCACTTGTGGTGAAGTCTCATGCAGGCAGAGTGTGCCATCCTATTGCAGTTACTAGTTTAGAGATTGACCACAGATTTTTTGCTTAATGAACAATCTCAGGACAGCATCTTGGCTATTATGAGAGGTCACTTTGTATTATCTTTTATGAAAATCAGTGTAGCATTAGCAAATTACAATTCCTCTGGAACTTTCCCCATAGCAAGTAACTCTGAAAAGTGTAGTCAGGGGTTTAAGTATTGGGGTCCCTGGGTTACGAATAGATTAGGTTCCCGGACCCTGTTTCTAAGTTGATCTATTCATAAGTCAGAAAATATGAATAGATGCATGAGATTAGATTAAACACTTTTACCTGACTGTAATAATGTATTTGATATTGTATTCTGAAGTATATATAGTTAACAGAACGTCATATAAAGCAACACTTAATGAAGAAAGATGCCGTTCCACAGTTCATGAATATGAGTATTTCATTGTTTGTCAGACTAAGAACTCAATATTTTTTTTTGACCTCATTCATAAGTATGGGTTTTCATAAGTTAGGGACTACCTGTGTCTCATTTTTCTCATCTTTCATTCTCCTCTGATAAAACTTACCTGGATCTGCCATTTTACTTACTTTTATTCCATTTAGTGCTGATAGTATATCGTCATCGTTTATGTCTGTTTGTTGCAAAACATTTTTCTCTCCACAGTGGAACTGGATTCAGGATATGAGATGTGTCTTTATTTGTAAATACAGATACAAAGATATGATTTTAGTTCAATTTTGTGGCTATGTTGCATTAAACCTAGTCAGCATTTTCTGTAATTAATAGACCAGTTGCTTGGGTAATGATTTGCTTCCAACATAACTGTAAAGCTCCTTAGGTTTTCTTTGCTATTTTCAGCAATAATCACTCCTTGCTGAAAATAACTTTGATGTATAAGTCTCTTAGTTTCTCATTGCATATTTGCATAATTTGCTGTATTATGTTGTGTTTGATGATAGAGTGGCAGATATAGGGTGTCTTGGTCGAGGTGGTGTGCAAAGTGAGAGGGTTAGGGAAAATGATTTGGTAAACAGAGAAGAGGTAGTAAAAGCTTTGCGGAAGATGAAAGCTGGCAAGGCAGCAGGTTTGGATGGTATTGCAGTGGAATTTATTAAAAAAGGGGGTGACTGTATTGTTGACTGGTTGGTAAGGTTATTTAATGTATGTATGACTCATGGTGAGGTGCCTGAGGATTGGCGGAATGCGTGCATAGTGCCATTGTACAAAGGCAAAGGGGATAAGAGTGAGTGCTCATATTACAGAGGTTTAAGTTTGTTGAGTATTCCTGGTAAATTATATAGGAGGGTATTGATTGAGAGGGTGAAGGCATGTACAGAGCATCAGATTGGGGAAGAGCAGTGTGGTTTCAGAAGTGGTAGAGGATGTGTGGATCAGGTGTTTGCTTTGAAGAATGTATGTGAGAAATACTTAGAAAAGCAAATGGATTTGTATGTAGCATTTATGGATCTGGAGAAGGCATATGATAGCGTTGATAGAGATGCTCTGTGGAAGGTATTAAGAATATATGGTGTGGGAGGCAAGTTGTTAGAAGCAGCGAAAAGTTTTTATCGAGGATGTAAGGCATGTGTACGTGTAGGAAGAGAGGAAAGTGATTGGTTCTCAGTGAATGTAGGTTTACGGCAGGGGTGTGTGATGTCTCCATGGTTGTTTAATTTGTTTATGGATGGGGTTGTTAGGGAGGTGAATGCAAGAGTTTTGAAAAGAGGGGCAAGTATGAAGTCTGTTGTGGATGAGAGAGCTTGGGAAGTGAGTCAGTTGTAGTTCGCTGATGATACAGCGCTGGTGACTGATTCATGTGAGAAACTGCAGAAGCTGGTGACTGAGTTTGGTAAAGTGTGTGAAAGAAGAAATGTGAGAGTAAATGTGAATAAGAGCAAGGTTATTAGGTACAGTAGGGTTGAGGGACAAGTCAATTGGGAGGTAAGTTTGAATGGAGAAAAACTGGAGGAAGTAAAGTGTTTTAGATATCTGGGAGTGGATCTGGCAGCTGATGGAACCATGGAAGCGGAAGTGAATCATAGGGTGGGGGAGGGGGCGAAAATCCTGGGAGCATTGAAGAATGTGTGGAAGTCGAGAACATTATCTCGGAAAGCAAAAATGGGTATGTTTGAAGGAATAGTGGTTCCAACAGTGTTGTATAGTTGCGAGGCGTGGGCTATGGATAGAGTTGTGCGCAGGAGGGTGGATGTGCTGGAAATGAGATGTTTGAGGACAATGTGTGGTGTGAGGTGGTTTGATCAAGTAAGTAATGTAAGGGTAAGAGAGATGTGTGGAAATAAAAAGAGCGTGGTTGAGAGAGCAGAAGAGGGTGTTTTGAAATGGTTTGGGCACATGGAGAGAATGAGTGAGGAAAGATTGACCAAGAGGATATATGTGTCGGAGGTGGAGGGAACGAGGAGAAGTGGGAGACCAAATTGGAGGTGGAAAGATGGAGTGAAAAAGATTTTGTGTGATTGGGGCCTGAACATGCAGGAGGGTGAAAGGAGGGCAAGGAATAGAGTGAATTGGATCGATGTGGTATACCGGGGTTGATGTGCTGTCAGTGGATTGAATCAGGGCATGTGAAGCGTCTGGGGTAAACCATGGAAAGTTGTGTGGGGCCTGGATGTGGAAAGGGAGCTGTGGTTTTGGGCATTATTGCATGACAGCTGGAGACTGAGTGTGAACGAATGGGGCCTTTGTTATCTTTTCCTAGCGCTACCTCGTACACATGAGGGGGGAGGGGGATGGTATTCCATGTGTGGCGAGGTGGCGATGGGAATGAATAAAGGCAGACAGTGTGAATTGTGTGCATGGGTATATATGTATGTGTCTGTGTGTGTATATATATGTTTACATTGAGATGTATAGGTATGTATATTTGTGTGTGGGGACGTGTGTGTATATACATGTGTATGGGGGTGGGTTGGGCCATTTCTTTCTTCTGTTTCCTTGCGCTACCTCGCAAATGCGGGAGACAGCGACAAAGCAAAATGAAAAAAAAAGAATGTTGGTTATTGATATTTTTGAGTTTCTTATGTGCTGTTTCTTAGACAACAAGCATTCTTTATGTTATTGTTCCACCATTTCACCCTTTTGGAAAAAGACTCTCTACTATGCGTTGGTACATTTGCTCCTCCACTATTTTGAAAAATTTCCAACACTTTCCAAAGCTATTTTTGTAATATTTTATTAGATACATCATCCCAGATTTTCATGACATGAGAAGTATGAAGATCATTAAAATTTGCAAGTCTAAGATCTTGTATTATATTCTCAATTCTTACGTTGGCCAGCATAACAGCCAATGTTGAAGGTTAGCTCAAAAGTGATTTAGTGGTGATTTGTGGGGATAGGGGAGAAAGAATACTTCTCACGCATTCCTCATGTGTTGTAGAAGGCGACTAAAGGGGACGGGAGCGGGGGGCTGGAAACCCTCCCCTCCTTAACTTTCTAACAGGGGAAACAGAAGAAGGAGTCATGCGGGGAGTGCTCAACCTCATTGAAGGCTCAGATTAGGGTGTCTAAATGTGTATCGATGTAACCAAGATGAGAAAAAAGGAGAGATAGGTAGTGTGTTTGAGGAAAGGAACCTGGATGTTTTGCCTCTGAGTGAAATGAAGCTCAAGGGTAAAGGGGAAGAGTGGTTTGGGAATGTCTTGGGAGTAAAGCTAGGGGTTAGTGAGAGGACAAGAGTAAGAGAAGGAGTAGTACTACTCCTGAAACAGGAGTGGTGGGAGTATGTGATAGAGTGTAAGAAAGTAAACTCTAGATTGATATGGGTAAAACTGAAAGTGGATGGAGAGAGATGGGTGATTATTGGTGCATATCCACCTGGGCATGAGAAGAAAGACCATGAGAGGCAAGTGTTTTGGGAGCAGCTGAGTGAGTGCGTTAGTAGTTTTGATGCACGAGACCGGGTTATAGTGATGGGTGATTTGAATGCAAAGGTTAGTAAAGTGGCAGTTGAGGGAATAATTGGTGTGTATGGGGTGTTCAGTATTGTAAATGGAAATGGTGAAGAGCTTGTAGATTTATGTGCTGAAAAAGGACTGTTGATTGGGAATAGATTTGTAGAGGTTTTCAGAAAAGAAGAGAGAATGTTGGAGTGAAGAGAGTGGTGAGAGTAAGTGAGCTTGTGAAGGAGACTTGCGTGAGGAAGTACTAGGAGAGACTGAGTACAGAATGGAAAAAGGTGAGAACAAAGGATGTAAGGGGAGTGGGGAAGGAATGGGATGTATTTAGGGAAGCAGTGATGGCTTGAGCAAAAGATGCTTGTGGCATGAGAAGCATGGGAGGTGGGCAGATTAGAAAAGGTAGTGAGTGGTGGGATGAAGAAGTAAGATTATTAGTGAAAGAGAAGAGAGAGGCATATGGACAATTTTTGCAGGGAAATAATGCAAATGAGTGGGAGATGTATAAAAGAAAGAGACAGGAGGTCAAGAGAAAGGTGCAAGAGGTGAAAAAGAGGGCAAATGAGACTTGGGGTGAGAGAGTATCATTGAATTTTAGGGAGAATAAAAAGATGTTTTGGATGGAGGTAAATAAAGTGCGTAAGACAAGGGAATCAATGGGAACTTCAGTGAAGGGGGCTAATGGGGAGGTGATAACAAGTAGTGGTGATGTGAGGAGATGGAGTGAGTATTTTGAAGGTTTGTTGAATGTGTTTGATGATAGAGTGGCAGATATAGGGTGTTTTGGTCGAGGTGGTATGCAAAGTGAGAGGGTTAGAGAGAATGATTTGGTAAACAGAGAAGAGGTAGTAAAAGCTTTGCGGAAGATGAAAGCTGGCAAGGCAGCGGGTTTTGATGGTATTGCAGTGGAATTTATTAAAAAAGGGGGTGACTGTATTGTTGACTGGTTGGTAAGGTTATTTAGTTATGTATGACTCATGGTGAGGTGCCTGGGGTTTGGTGGAATGCTTACATAGTGCCATTGTACAAAGGCAAAGGGGATAAAAGTGAGTGCTCAAATTACAGAGGTATAAGTTTGTTGAGTATTCTTAGGAAATTATATAGGAGGGTATTGATTGAGAGGGTGAAGGCATGTATAGAGCATCAGATTGGGGAAGAGCAGTGTGGTCTCAGAAGTGGTAGAGGATGTGTGGATCAGGTGTTTGCTTTGAAGAATGTATGTGAGAAATACTTAGAAAAGCAAATGGATTTGTATGTAGCATTTATGGATCTGGAGAAGGCATACGACAGAGTTGATAGAGATGCTCTGTGGAAGGTATTAATAATATATGGTGTGGGAGGCAAGTTGTTGGAAGCAGTGAAAAGTTTTTATCGAGGATGTAAGGCATGTGTACATGTAAGAAGAAAGGAAAGTGATTGGTTCTCAGTGAATGTAGGTTTACGGCAGGGGTGTGTGATGCCTCCATGGTTGTTTAATTTGTTTATGGATGGGGTTGTTAGGGAGGTGAATGCAAGAGTTTTGGAAAGAGGGGCAAGTATGAAGTCTGTTGTGGATGAGAGAGCTTGGGAAGTGAGTCAGTTGTAGTTCGCTGATGATACAGCGCTGGTAGCTGATTCGCATGAGAAACTGCAGAAGCTGGTGACTGAGTTTGGTAAAGTGTGTGAAAGAAGAAATGTGAGAGTAAATGTGAATAAGAGCAAGGTTATTAGGTACAGTAGGGTTGAGGGACAAGTCAATTGGGAGGTAAGTTTGAATGGAGAAAAACTGGAGGAAGTGAAGTGTTTTAGATATCTGGGAGTGGAGTTGGAAGCGGATGGAACCATGGAAGTGGAAGTGAATCATAGGGTCGGGGAGGGGGCGAAAGTTCTGGGAGTGTTGAAGAATGTGTGGAAGTCGAGAACATTATCTCGGAAAGCAAAAATGGGTATGTTTGAAGGAATAGTGGTTCCAACAATGTTATATGGTTGCGAGGCATGGGCTATAGATAGAGTTGTGCGGAGGAGGGTGGATGTGCTGGAAATGAGATGTTCGAGGACAATATGTGGTGTGAGGTGGTTTGATTGAGTAAGTAATGTAAGGGTAAGAGAGATGTGTGGAAATAAAATGAGTGTGGTTGAGAGAGCAGAAGAGGGTGTTTTGAAATGGTTTGGTCACATGGAGAGAATGAGTGAGGAAAGATTGACTAAGAGGATATATGTGTCAGAGGTGGAGGGAACAAGGAGAAGTGGGAGACCAAATTGGAGGTGGAAAGATGGAGTGAAAAGGATTTTGAGTGATTGGAGCCTGAACATGCAGGAGGGTGAAAGGCGTGCAAGGAATAGAATGAATTGGAAAGATGTAGTATACCGGGGTCGATGTGCTGTCAATGGATTGAACCAGGGCATGTGAAGCGTCTGGGGTAAACCGTGGAAAGTTCTGTGGGGCCTGGATGTGGAAAGGGAACTGTGGTTTTGGTGCATTATACATGACAGCTAGAGACTGAGTGTGAATGAATGGGGCGTTTGTTGTCTTTTCATAGCGCTACCTCAAGCACATGTGGGGGGAGGGGGTTGTTTTTTCATGTGTGGCAGGGTGGCAGTGGGAATGAATAAAGGCAGACAGTATGAATTATGTACATGTGTATATATGTATATGTCTGTGTGTGTATATATATGTATATGTTGAGATGTATAGATATGTACATTTGCGTGTGTGGACGTGTATGTATATACATGTGTATGTGGGTGGGTTGGGCCATTCTTTCGTCTGTTTCCTTGTGCTACCTTGCTAACGCGGGAGACAGCGACAAAGCAGAATGAATAAATAAATTGTTACACAAAACATTGTTAATGAGATCTTCATTTGTAGTCAGAATTAAATCTGATATGTTCTCTTCAGTAGGCTTCTCATCTTTTTGAATTAGAGCTTTATTAGGCAAACATAGTTACAGCCCATGCCCTGAGCTACTGGAAAGGGATTCTCACCACTAAGATAACAGTATGTTAAAAATTTTCCACAGTGATTGATTCATGGTTGTTAGAAATTACTGACATCATAAGATCTTTTGTCTGCCTTTGATAACTCTGCTAGGTGCTTATAGCTTATTTTTACTGTTATTTTGTCATGAAAGTTACCTCTGATATCTACAAAAATGGAGCTGATTTTATCAACAGCTTCAATACTTTTCAGGTTAGAAATAAAATTAGCTGTAACAGAGAGCTAGACACATTATCTAATTTGTATCCCGTATCACTGTTAATCTGAATGTAATCAGGGATTGTGTATTTGGTGATGAAATTTCTATTTTTGATATCTAATCCAGAGTCCAAAATACCTGTTGTGTTGAATATGTACGTGTGTATATATGTATATGTCTGTGTATATATATGTACATATACGTTGAAATGCATGTGTATGTATATGTGCGTGTATGGGTGTTTATGTCAATACATGTGTATATGGGTGGGTTAGGCCATTCCTCGTCTGTTTCCTTGCACTACCTCACTGATGCAGGAGATGTATAATAAATAAAATAGATATTATTACTCATCGTGTTTCAATTTTACCGTGGACTCATAGGAATACATACGCATATATATACACTTGAACATATTCATGCTTGCCTTCATCCATTTCTGTCACTACCCTGCCACATAGCATCGCTACCCCCCTGCTTCAGCCATATTCATTCACACTAAGTGTCTAGTTGTCATGTGTGTGTGTGTGTGTGTTTAACCCATTGCTGCTTTTGAATTATATATCCTGCATCTGTTTATATAATGCCATTTTGAGGTTTGAAAATTGTGAAAGAGTGCATGAGTCTCCATGTTTCCTTTAGTATTTATTCAAAGATTTCTAGCATAGATGATAGTACTATGCTTTCTGTGCAGCAAACCGTTGCAAGCAAAGTTTTCCAAAAGAAAATCACATGCAGATTAATACTGGGGAACTGCCTTAATAGTGCTGTTTGCTACCGTAACTTTGGTCTTAAAAGAATCTGAATGAGCATAAATGGATCCACACTGGTAAGGAACCATTTAAGTGTACAGAATGCTTCGAAAACTACCCATGAAAGAAAAATCTGAAGGACCTCATGTAATTTAGTAGTACATATGAAAACCCATACATGTGAAAGTTTCATTGTTTAAAACTTTTTCATGTAATGAAACTTTGTTGAACCACACGAAGGTTCATATAGGTATTAAACCATTCCAGAGTAAAGAATGTCATAAAAATCTTGAATATGAAAATAGTCTAGTGGATCATGTGAGAAATCACAGTGGAGAGAAACAGTTTGAGTGTTTGAAATGCCAAAAATTATTTATACAAAATCAGTATCTGAATGATCATATGAGAGTTCATACAGGAGAAATATTGCTTCAGTTTTCAGAATGCCACTAAAACTATGTGCATAGATGTGGCCTAAAAATGCATATGAAAATTCACATTAAGGGAAAGCACTTCAGTGTACAGAACGCCATAGAAATATTACCCCCAAAAAATCAATTGATACATCATATGAGAGTTCCCACTGGTGAAAAACCATTTCAGTGTTGAGAGTGCCTTAAGAATTTCACACAATAAAGTCAACTTGCACATCATATGAATGGGCTTTGTGGTGAAAAACCATTTCCTTGTTCACAGAGTTATAAAGCTTATACCCATAGAAGTACACTTGAAGAACATATGAAGGATCACTCTTCTAAGAACCTTTTTAGATTTTTGGATTTCAATGAATACTATCATAAGATATTTAATTTGAATGTTGCCAAAGAATAACAGTATGTACAGGAGACACCAGTTTGTTATTCACCACAGAAAAGACTCCTTTAAGAGTCATACCTTGAAGTTGTTTTGAATGTTACAGGTAAGAAGTCTTTCTATTGTAACCATTATGGTCAATGCATTGTAAACCAGCACTTTAACAAATCATGAATCTTATCAGTGTCCTCATAAAGCACAGAATGACATACAGTTATCATCCCAGGAACTAGTTGATGACTACCAGTAAATTCACACGATGGATAGTTTCAGTTGTTTTGAAGAAGTAGTAGTTAATAAAGAAAGTGAAAGTGGTCAAGCCTTAGAAAAAAAAAAAGAGACCTGAATTGAAGATTTATCCAAAGGCGCATTTGCTCATTGAAGGGAGATGTAGCTGACCCCGTCTGTAGACAGCTAGAGTACATAAATATCCTTTGGAAATTTTTTTTGTGAATGAAACTATTGAATTGAGAGCAAATCCAGTACTCTCATTGTATTTGTAGTATAATATAAAGTTTGTGACAAAACATGCATAAATGGTCTTGATTCAGGGATCTGATTGTATGTATTTTCACCGGTACAATTTTTTGATATTTACTTCGTAACCAATTTTCTTGTATCATAGACTAGAATTTCTGACCATCTTGAGACTGTAGTCTTTTTACTTCTCTTAGTTCTCATTGAAGAAGTCATGTTTGTAAAGATTCCTTTCTTGTCTTGTTTATGGCACTTTTAAGCATTTATTTGAATGGAGAAGGTTTGTTTTTTTGTTTTATGAGAATTTTTTATCAAATGATAAACCCGTTACTTCTTGTCTATGACCTGATTTATCATATGTTTGTTTCTTATTCTCAATAAGAGAATACCTTAACCAAGAATTAAAAGAAGCTTGATGTAATAGTGGTTTCTTGCAGGGCCTAATCAGACCATGTCTGATTTTCATTTTCATGGCATATATCTAGCAAATTAAGGCTTTCTGTTTATCCTATTTCTAAGCTGGTGGTAGGGATACCCAGAATATTTGAACAAGCAAGTAAACAATTATTACCACATAAAAAACAATTTGAAAAAAGTATTGCCAACCTAAGAAACTACCAACTCCATGACATGATAAACTAAAACCAATCAGTCTTCTTATTTTCATCTTTTTTACTTTCCATTTTCATGAGGTTCAGCCTTCCAGCTTACTCACACTTATCCTCAGCTTATTTTCAGGGTCTTAAAGTGAACTATGTTTGCTATAGTGCATTAATGTTTCTTAATTATTCACTTTACACATTAACTTGATTCATCAAGTGCAACTGCATCTCCTTTCAAACTTCCTTCCACACACACAAAGTGCACACCCACCCCTGAAAACCTCATCTGAAATGCCTCTAACCTTTTAATGTTGACTAATTGCATTTTTGCATCTGCACTACCTACAGTACTTTTCTTGATGCCTTCAGTCTCAGCACCATAGGTCTTCTTAAATTTGTCATATGCCATTAATTTTTTTTTTTACATAGCTACACCATCTTAAACTTTTTATGAAGTGCTTCTGTATTGATTTTTTCACCACATATCTTTCTCAAGCTTCATTCTTACTTTAATTTCTTAGTTTTGACAGCATTGCAAAGGTTCACCATTTTCTTTTCATATTTATTTTTATCTTTCTTGACATAGAAAAGAGATTTCAAATCTATACATCTTTACATTAGGATAAGGACTCATTTTTTCAAACTTTGTGCCCAGTTTATATATCTTGTTTAATATTTTCAGTGAACATACATAATTTCTAGACTTAAAAAGAAATGATTAGAATGATCTTTCCATTGACAGATATTTTTAGCCTTTAAAAAAGCTAATAGTTTTTATGCTGTTTATACCTTCATATTACTAAATTTAGTTTAGTCCAGGGCCTGGCCATGACTTAATGTCAGACTCATCACATGATATGATACACAGTCACAACCTGGTTGGTTGCAAAGCCACATTTTATGAGTTGTAATTTCAGAGTTTTATCCAAGTGCTATTAGTATGGTCCAAATTGTATTTAAAACTAAATCAGTGTTGTTTTGCAGTATACGATGGTAGCAACGTATGGGTGGAGGGGAGGGGACCCCAGGAACATGCTCATCGTGCCTACTGAGACAGTCATTAGGGTTGCAGCCTCTGAAGAAACAACAGTCTTTGTTACAGCTGGTGGCAGGTTATATATCGGCCATTATAATGGCCTGGAAAGGGGAAATTTAAAACAGGTACATATTTTCATTTTTTGCTTATACAATTAAGACATTTTGGGGGATAAGCATAAACTATATTAAATTCATATTTTTTTAAAGATATCAGTTGCAATGAACCAGTTTATATTAGTTGAGTCTATGTTTATATTTTAGAGATTTTATGTTCAAGTAAATCTTGATGCTTTTTTTTATGAATGATTGTGCAGGTTGAGTATCTCTAATCAGAAAATTTGGAATCGAAATGTTCCAAAATCCAAAACTTGTTGAGCTGCAACATGACATTAGAAGTGGAAAATTCCACACCTCACCTTGCTTGCCCCTGTTGGGTTATGATGCTCTGTTGGTGCCAGTTTGTTTCAAACCATCATTACTGCCAGACCTACGTGCATTACTCATTGTGTTTTTTGCTTACTCTCTGCCCTGTGTGAATAAGTACATGAAAATGATTGTTTATTAGTAACATAAATTCACAGTTAGGAATGAAGGTGATGCCAGACAACCACAGGTTGTCCACATGGGCAGCTGACATTGTGACACCATAGCTTTCTGATGGTTCAGTGTTATAAAACTGTTTCATGTGCAAAATTATTAGAAATATTGTATACATTACCTTCAGGCTATGTGTATAAGTTGAATATGAAACATAAATGGATTGTGTTTAGACTTGGGTCCCATCTCCAAGATATCTCATTTATTATCATCCATCATGTCAAATGTGGAAAACGGGATGGTATGGAAACAAACGGGTTAAAGCTGAGATATACCTCAAGGTTTCAACTATTCAGGGATCTGCCTCAGGAGATACTGATTCCAGCATTCAGCTGGATTGTATTCCCAACTAGTGATGGTCACCCGGTTGGTTGCCTTGGCGTGTCACTCTCTGATTGGATTGCTTTTCCTACTGCTTCCACCCATTCACAGTGATCACTGCCTGAGGTGACCAGCAGATGAACTAGACCTTGTGTTAACATTGTTCTTAATTCCTTTCTCTAGGAAAGCTCTTACACTATCATTAAACAGTTTGTCACTTGCCTGTAGTTGCCTTGGAGTTGACTGTTTAGTGATAGTGTGAGAGCTTACCTTAGAGGAAGAGATTATAAACAATGTTAACACAAGGTCTGCTGGTCACGTCAGGCAGTGGAGATCGCTGTGAATGGGTGGAGGCTGCAGGGCAAGTGATCAAATCAGAGAGTGACATGCCAAGATGTCTGACCAGATGACCATCACTTGCTGGGGAACACAGTCCTGCCGAATGCTGGAATCAGTATCTCCTGAGGAAGACCGTTAAATGGTTGAAACATTGAGGTATGTTTCTGCTCTAACCTGTTTCTTTCCATACCATCCTGTTTTCCACATATCTCATTATTTATATATATTTATTATTTTTTATTATACTTTGTCGCTGTCTCCCGCGTTTGCGAGGTAGCGCAAGGAAACAGACGAAAGAAATGGCCCAACCCCCCCCCCATACACATGTATATACATACGTCCACACACGCAAATATACACACCTACACAGCTTTCCATGGTTTACCCCAGACGCTTCACATGCCCTGATTCAATCCACTGACAGCACGTCAACCACGGTATACCACATCGCTCCAATTTACTCTATTCCTTGCCCTCCTTTCACCCTCCTGCATGTTCAGGCCCCGATCACACAAAATCTTTTTCACTCCATCTTTCCACCTCCAATTTGGTCTCCCTCTTCTCCTCGTTCCCTCCACCTCCGACACATATATCCTCTTGGTCAATCTTTCCTCACTCATTCTCTCCATGTGCCCAAACCACTTCAAAACACCCTCTTCTGCTCTCTCAACCACGCTCTTTTTATTTCCACACATCTCTCTTACCCTTACGTTACTCACTCGATCAAACCACCTCACACCACACATTGTCCTCAAACATCTCATTTCCAGCACATCCATCCTCCTGCGCACAACTCTATCCATAGCCCACGCCTCGCAACCATACAACATTGTTGGAACCACTATTCCTTCAAACATACCCATATATATATATGCAAATATTCCCAAATCAGGAAAAACCCAGAATCCAAAACACTTCTGGTCCCAGGCATTTTGGATAAGGGATACTCAACCTGTACGTATGTCTTTTGCAAAAGAAATCACTAGTCTCAAGAAAGACATATTCAGATTATGTTTTATAAAGTAACTGAATGTTGCTAAAATTTCTTATTTTAGGTTGAGCTTGGTAGCAGATGTGTTTGCGATGCAACGGTTTATAGAGGTCAGGTAGTGTTTGTCACAGATGCTGGAGAAGTTTTCACTCGGGACTTAGAAGGAAGTGAAGTTCATTCCTTGCCTGTGCTTGAACCAAAGAAGACTTGTACTCATGGTCAGGAAGAGAAGGGGCGTAAGGTTCGGGTGCGCTCGGTAGCTGCTGGATATGATCACATATTGTTTCTGAGTGCTCAAGATGAGATTTGGGTTCAAGGAAGAGGACCAGCCCTAGGTTTGTGTAGTCGTTTGAGAGTCAGTGATAGGGTCACAAAAAGGGTTTAGATTATAAGGAAGTAACATAACAGCTGTGATAGTATTTTTATGCTTAGAAAGAACTCCTGGGTCAAGATTCAGAGATGTAGATTGGCTTATTGATTTAACTTTGATTATACAAAGACATATTGAATTAACATTATTCTGGATAGGTATAGACCAGCTTAAAGTAAGTTGCACTTTATGGATTGAAATACTTTAACAGATTTTCTTTTGTCACCTTATCTACTCTGATCCTGGTTTCTTTCATATTTTAAGTATGTAAACACTGTATATGATCACTGTTCTCTTATTTTCCTCACCTCATGTATTTCATCTTGAGGAATAGTAAATGAAATCACAATGTGGTTTACATTGATTATTTGAGTTTTAGTGAACATATGCCTTCCATTACTACTATTTCTTTAACAGGACTCTTCACAAACAAGACTGAGAATGAGATCACCAACCCAGCACGTGTTGACTTCTTTAAGGGAAGACGGATAATGCAAATAGAAGCTGGAGCATACTTTACTGTAGCTCTGGTAGAGGCTCTGCCTCCTGTCCATCATGATCCCACTGCAGAGTCAGACAGTCTTCCAGACTTCGACTCATATGTGAGATCATGTGAACTGTGTCGTAAAGAAACTGGAGACCGTGTGCTCTTTGAAGATGCCGGTGAATTTGACAAGTGCCCTTTAGGATTGGCAGTGAGGAAAGATTATTTTACTCCAGATAGGAGATCTGATCTTTTATCACCTGCTCCCAGTAGTGTGAACATGGATGGTCGATCTTCTAGAAATAGTGTGGTCCATGAGGATGGGGAATCATCTGATTATGTGCCAGATGATTTAGATCGAACATCAGGAGAAGTTTCTTGTGATGGCACAGCATTGAATACCCCAGTAGACTTACGGACAGGAATCGAATTGAAAGACATGACTCGAGTACATAAACAGAGTGATGGCAGTGACTTTGAAGTTGTTGATTGCAATGATGATGAAACAGAGATTGGAGAGGAGCCTTGTGGTAGGAAATTTAGCACAGGAGGTAGCAGTAGTTTATTTATAAATGCAGATGCTGCTCGACAGTTTATTTCTCGACAACTTTCATGGATGACAGCAACAAGTGTTGAACAGGGTGAATGTGTTGCAGATTATGAGAGAATGAACAACAAATATCACATCGACAGTGCTACTGAGCTTATTAAAGAAAATGTAGCAAGTGCAGCAAATAGTGCAGCAAGTCTTGTAGCAACTGGTGTTCGAACTGTAAGTGACAAAGTGGGTCAATTATCACGGCACTTCAGTAGCAGTGAATGTGCAGATGGTGAGCTGCATGATCTCTCCCCAGATTCTGACCCCTTCAGTTTAGATACATTGTATGCCAAAGTTCCAAAACTCAAAATGAGTAAAAGTGATTCCTATGAGTGTAACAGTCTTCCACGTCGACTTTCAGATGAATATTCTTGGAAAAAAACTCATATGAGAACTGCATCTGGGGGACTCAGCTATCCCAAAGTTGGCAAAGATGGTATACTGTCTCTTGAGAAAGGGCCAGAACAAGTGGTAAAAAACACTAATCTTATCATTGATGGTGGACGACATGCCCTTAATACTGAGGTAAGTTTTGTAGTACTTACAGTTAACTATACTTCATAGAAATGTTTAGAAATTTAGATAATTCTTTAGATATTTCAATGAAAAAGAAAGAATTTTGTATGCCAGGGCTGTTTACATTGCCATGTAGAGATATGTCGTGATTTCATATCAGTGTCCTCAGGTTTTATGTGCACTATATTGCACACATTGCTAAATTTCCGAGTTTCTTTAATTGTATTAGTACAGCAGGTCTTTTCTTTTATACCTAATTGCAATATGTGCCTTTATGAGATAATGTCAAGACCAGTTAATCTATAATTTTCATTTCTACACATCCAGTCCTTGGTTACATGTATAATGTACCAAGACCAGAGTCTACCATTTATAGCCAGATCCTACAGACTACTCCATAGCATAATGTGACTGCTTTATTTTCCATGGTTCAACCCAGTAACAGTACGTTTTCCCGCATATTCCACTTTGCTCCAATTCTCTCTTATCAAGCATAAGCCTCTCACCCTTGAAGATGATCATGCATTGATAACTCAAAACCTGATATACTTCATCCTTCTATTTCCTACCCCATCCCTTATTTCTCATCTGCTTCTGATGCATGTATCATCATTGTCAGGCTGTCTTCACACACATATCTCCATATGCCCAAATTGTTTCAACACACCTTGATTGGCTTTCTCAATCAGACTAGGCTTTGTACCAATGAAAGATAATTTTTTACATGATTAACCTCCTCATACTACTTATGGTCCTCATGCATTTCATTTTCAGCATATCTACCCTTTCCTATTCTTTGCATTCATGGCCCAAGACACAGATTTATTAATGTGATGTGCAAATCCTTCTGTTTCTGTAATTATTTCTCATCCACATCCTTCAAAGCAAACATATGATTAACACATCCTTGATCTATCCTAAAACCACATTGTTCTTCCCCAGTCTGATTTTCTGTGCTTGCTACCACCCTCTTAGTCCCTGCTTGTCCAGACAACTTTCCAAGTACTCTCAGCAAACTTTTTTCTTACTTGCTCTTCATTATCCACATTTGTGAGGTAATGCCAAGAGAAACAAGAAACATGCATTGAGAAACTACAGAAACATTTAAGAGAATACTGAACATGTGGTTAAAGCCGGTCTCAGATGAATTGAGAATAAGTGAATATATGTTGGAGTGAAAAAGATTTTGAGTGATCGGGGCCTGAACATGCAGGAGGGTGAAAGGCGGGCAAGGAATAGAGAGAATTGGATCGATGTGGTATATCGGGGTGGATGTGCTGTCAGTGGATTGAATCAGGGCATGTGAAGCGTCTGGGGTAAACCATGGAAAGTTCTGTGAGGCCTGGATGTGGAAAGGGAGCTGTGGTTTCAGGCATTATTGCATGACAGCTAGAGACTGAGTGTGAACGAATGGGGCCTTTGTTGTCTTTTCCTAGCGCTACCTTGCACACATGAGGGGGGAGGGGGATGGTATTCCATGTGTGGCGAAGGTGGCGATGGGAATGAATAAAGGCAGACAGTGTGAATTGTGTGCATGGGTATATATGTATGTGTCTGTGTGTGTATATATATGTGTACATTGAGATGTATAGGTATGTATATTTGCGTGTGTGGACGTGCATGTATATACATGTTTATATGGGTGGGTTGGGCCATTTCTTTCGTCTGTTTCCTTGCGCTACCTTGCAAACGCGGGAGACAGCGACAAAGCAAAATAAAAAAAAAAAAAAATGTTGCAGGTGGCAGCTGAGAAAAATAGCATTTCTTATTCATCAAGTAAGATGTGTAGTGGACAGTTCATGCTAACCCTGCTAATTTGGTTAAATCTCATCATAGCTGCTCATGAGTTGGTAGGCACACACACACACACACACACACACACACACACACACACACACAGTTTGGTACTAATTTTCTCATCTTATTCTTCTGGCAAATGTGTCAGAGAGAGAGTTGGGTAGGTAGATGCCTTCTGCTTTGCTATCTTTTTTCTACCAATATTTCTAGGACACCAACTCAGAATACCTCAGAATGGAAAAATAGGTCTCCTGTTATCTTTCTTTCCAATATACTTCCATGTGCTTTGCAAATGATGTAGATGAAATTTTTGAAGTCATCTTCTTCAATACATTATTGATGAAGATGATATTTGTGATGTCACCATCTTGAATACCTTATACTCTGATCACAACCTAGTAAAGTAAAAACATGTGGAGATACTAAACTGTTGGGACAAAAAACAGACCACCAGAGGTGAATTCAGCAATTTCAGTCTTAGTAGAAAACGAATGAAATAGGAGGATGCAATCAATGAGATATCTGCAGCACAATAGAAAACCTTTCTGAATGCAAGAATGCCAAAGGAGTCTCTTAAATATATGACCACTTAAAGTACTTATTCTTCTGGCAAATGTGTCAGAGAGAGAGTTGGGTGGGTAGATGCCTTCTGCTTTGCTATCTTTTTTCTACCAATATTTCTAGGACACCAACTCAGAATACCTCAGTATGGAAAAATAGGTCTCCTGTTATCTTTCTTTCCAGTATACTTCCATGTGCTTTGCAAATGATGTAGATGAAATTTTTGAAGTCATCTTCTTCAATACATTATTGATGAAGATGATATTTGTGATGTCACCATCTTGAATACCTTATACTCTGATCACAACCTAGTAAAGTAAAAGCATGTGGAGACATTAAACTGTTGGGACAGAAAACAGACCACCAGAGGTGAATTCAGCAATTTCAGTCTTAGTAGAAAACGAATGAAATAGGAAGATGCAATCCATGAGATATCTGCAGCACAATAGAAAACCTTTCTGAATGCGAGAATGCCAAAGGAGTCTCTTAAATATTTTCATTTATATATTTATTTATTTTGCTTTGTCGCTGTCTCCCGCGTTTGCGAGGTAGCGCAAGGAAACGGACGAAAGAAATGGCCCAACCCACCCCCATACACATGTATATACATACACGTCCACACACGCAAATATACATACCTATACATCTCAGTGTACACATATATATACACACACAGACACATACATATATACCCATGCATACAATTCACACTGTCTGCCTTTATTCATTCCCATCGCCACCTCGCCACACATGGAATAGCCATCCCCCTCCCCCCTCATGTGTGCGAGGTAGAGCTAGGAAAAGACAACAAAGGCCCCATTCGTTCACACTCAGTCTCTAGCTGTCATGCAATAGTGCCCGAAACCACAGCTCCCTTTCCACATCCAGGCCCCACAGAACTTTCCATGGTTTACCCCAGATGCTTCACATGCCTGATTCAATCCACTGACAGCATGTCAACCCCGGTATACCACATCGATCCAATTCACTCTATTCCTTGCCCGCCTTTCACCCTCCTGCATGTTCAGGCCCCGATCACTCAAAATCTTTTTCACTCCATCTTTCCACCTCCAATTTGGTCTCCCACTTCTCCTCGTTCCCTCCACCTCCGACACATATATCCTCTTGGTCAATCTTTCCTCATTCATTCTCTCCATGTGCCCAAACCATTTCAAAACACCCTCTTCTGCTCTCTCAACCACGATCTTTTTATTTCCACATATCTCTCTTACCCTTACATTACTTACTCGATCAAACCACCTCACACCACACATTGTCCTCAAACATCTCATTTCCAGTGCATCCACCCTCCTGCGCACAACTCTATCCATAGTCCATGCCTCGCAACCATACAAAATTGTTGGAACCACTATTCCTTCAAACATACCCATTTTTGCTTTCCGAGATAATGTTCTCAACTTCCAAACATTCTTCAAGGCTCCCAGGATTTTTGCCCCCTCCCCCACCCTATGATTCACTTCTGCTTTCATGGTTCCATCTGCTGCCAGATCCACTCCCAGATATCTAAAACACTTTACTTCCTCCAGTTTTTCTCCATTCAAACTTACCTCCCAATTGACTTGACCCTCAACCCTACTGTACCTAATAAACTTGCTCTTATTCACATTTACTCTTAACTTTCTTCTTTCACACACTTTACCAAACTCAGTCACCAGCTTCTGCAGTTTCTCACATGAATCAGCCACCAGCGCTGTATCATCAGCGAACAACAACTGACTCCTTTCCCAAGCTCTCTCATCCACAACAGACTTCATACTTGCCCCTCTTTCCAAAACTCTTGCATTTACCTCCCTAACAACCCCATCCATAAACAAATTAAACAACCATGGAGACATCACACACCCCTGCCGCAAACCTACATTCACTGAGAACCAATCACTTTCCTCTCTTCCTACACGTACACATGCCTTACATCCTCGATAAAAACTTTTCACTGCTTCTAACAACTTGCCTCCCACACCATATATTCTTAATACCTTCCACAGAGCATCTCTATCAACTCTATCATATGCCTTCTCCAGATCCATAAATGCTACATACATATCCATTTGCTTTTCTACGTATTTCTCACATACATTCTTCAAAGCAAACACCTGATCCATACATCCTCTACCACTTCTGAAACCACACTGCTCTTCCCCAATCTGATGCTCTGTACATGCCTTCACCCTCTCAATCAATACCCTCCCATATGATTTACCAGGAATACTCAACAAATTTATACCTCTGTAATTTGAGCACTCACTCTTATCCCCTTTGCCTTTGTACAATGGCACTATGCACGCATTCCGCCAATCCTCAGGCACCTCACCATGAGTCATACTTACATTAAATAACCTTACCAACCAGTCAACAATACAGTCACCCCCTTTTTTAATAGATTCCACTGCAATACCATCCAAACCTGCTGCCTTGCCGGCTTTCATCTTCCGCAAAGCTTTTACTACCTCTTCTCTGTTTACCAAATCATTTTCCCTAACCCTCTCACTTTGCACACCACCTCGACCAAAACACCCTATATCTGCCACTCTATCATCAAACACATTCAACAAACCTTCAAAATACTCACGCCATCTCTTTCTCACATCACCGCTACTTGTTATCACCTCCCCATTAGCGCCCTTCACTGAAGTTCCCATTGATTCCCTTGTCTTACGCACTTTATTTACCTCCTTCCAGAACATCTTTTTATTCTCCCTAAAATTTAATGATACTCTCTCACCCCAACTCTCATTTGCCCTCTTTTTCACCTCTTGCACCTTTCTCTTGACCTCCTGTCTCTTTCTTTTATACATCTCCCACTCGTTTACATTTTTTCCCTGCAAAAATCGTCCAAATGCCTCTCTCTTCTCTTTCACTAATAATCTTACTTCTTCATCCCACCACTAACTACCTTTTCTAATCAACCCTCCTCCCACGCTTCTCATGCCACAAGCATCTTTTGCGCAAGCCATCACTGATTCCCTAAATACGTCCCATTCCTCCCCCACTCCCCTTACTTCCATTGTTCTCACCTTTTTCCATTCTGTACTCAGTCTCTCCTGGTACTTCCTCACACAAGTCTCCTTCCCAAGCTCACTTACTCTCACCACCCTCTTCACCCCAACATTCACTCTTCTTTTCTGAAAACCCATATACAAATCTTCACCTTATCCTCCACAAGATAATGATCAGACATCCCTCCAGTTGCACCTCTCAGCACATTAACATCCAAAAGTCTCTCTTTTGCGTGCCTGTCAGTTAACACGTAATCCAATAATGCTCTCTGGCCATCTCTCCTACTTACATACGTATACTTATGTATATCTCGCTTTTTAAAACAGGTATTCCCAATCACCAGTCCATTTTCAGCACATAAATCTACAAGCTCTTCACCATTTCCATTTACAACACTGAACACCCCATGTATACCAATTATTCCCTCAACTGCCACATTACTCACCTTTGCATTCAAATCACCCATCACTATAACCCGGTCTTGTGCATCAAAACCACTAGCACACTAATTCAGCTGCTCCCAAAATGCTTGCCTCTCATGATCTTTCTTCTCATGCCCTCATGCATATGCACCAGTAATCACCCATCTCTCTCCATCAACTTTCAGTTTTACCCATATTAATCGAGAATTTACTTTCTTACATTCTATCACATCTATCACATACTCCCACATACTCTTAAATATATGACCACTTAAAGTACTCCAAACACGCAATAGACATATATTTGTGAGAAAAATACAAGAGGTCTAGACAAGGATGAGAAAGTTGCTCCCTGTTTTTGAGGCAGAAACGAATTGCAGACCTTTTAAAAGAGTCACAGTTGACCCTGCAAGAAGAAAACCTGTCAAACAAACTTATGGACATAGATAGTAAACTCAGAAAGTCCTGTGAGACCCAAGAAAAAGGAGAAAGAGCTAGAAATTTTTCCTGCACACCTTCTAGAAGCTTGTGTCTCCTATTGTCAGTACTTTACCTTCTCTGAGTAGTGCTTTTTTACTGCTTCATGTATTGTCCTGATTGTTTCATTATTGTCATTATATTTTTGTTATGTATCATTACATTTCTGTGGAAGATTATGTATCATCAACAATACTATGTACCTCTTTCCTACAATTTCCCTTCTCATTATGTATTGTCTAAATGGGCCATCTACTACTGTTTCCTGAAACAGGTAAGTAGTAGTTAGTAGGCAGCCAATGACAGGGGAGGTATATTACCATCACTACCCACCTGGGTATCAGGAGGGTTAGTAATAGATGTGTAGTGAGCCAGCACTTTATTGGTTGTCAGGTTGCAATACTCTGACCCAGGTAGATGTCTTTTCTTTCTGCCTCACCCACTTATAGACTACTGGCATTCTGTCCACTTATATACAATCTCTCCTTGTCATACATAACACTGGACAACACTTAACTTACTCTGCTCAATCTTCTTAACCAGATTTTCCTGTGGTGAGCACTATGCACTAGCCCTGCCTTTTGGCAAAATGATTGGTGCAATAGATAGAATTGGTAGGTAGGAAGATTTAGGCAGGAGCTTTAGGTAGAAGTGGTAGGTTGAAATATTAGGCAGGAGCATTAGGTAGAAGTAATAAGCCGGACCACTGGGTAGAAGCCTCAGCGAAGTCTGAGCTAGAGTTGCCCTCTGCCAGTGGCCTGTTAAGAGTGAGTCACTAAAGGCTAAGAAGTGGCACTGGAGTTCAGTAATTATGGAGACTCTGTTGCCATGGCCACCATCTTGAGAGGATTCTAGGTTTGAAGAGACATCAAAGATATAGATAGATAGATCTATAATAAAGGACCAAACCTCCTCCTTCTTTGTCTTTTCTTTTCCTTCTTACTATCCTGTTACCTGCTGAACAGAAAGATGTGATCTAATTTCATTTGTAAGCTTTGTTACCACAGCTCCAACAATATGAGGTTTGATGTCCCGTACACAATCCTTAGATTCCATCTGTTTACCATGTACTTGGAATCCATCTGCATTTGTATACAATACTTTCAGTGTGCTGTTTTCATTACCTAATTCCTGACCTTTTGGTATGGTACATGAAGCAATAAAACATGCACTTCTCAAAGAAGGTAAAGTATTGATAATGAGGATTTCAGCTATAAAGAGATAGAATGGTAGGATTTGGATTCTCATGATGGCAGGGAATCATGGACACACAAGCTTTAATGTGTACAGGAAAATATCCTATGCCAGCATGTCAGTGAAAACACAAGGATGAGAGGGACTTGTTAACCTTCTTCACTCTTCACGCCAATTGGAGAAGAGATCTTTTAATGTTTAAGTCTGATTATGTGGTAAATAAGGGAGTTAAAAGAACAGAGATGAGACAAGATTTGAGGAGATATGGTCATGTAAACTACACAGAACTTAATTTCTATGGTAACAGAGATTGGGAAATGGAGTTAAGCACTGGTAAATGGAGTTAAGTATTGTGATGAAAGAATCTGTGAAATTTACAGTGAAGGGGTGGGAACATGTATACCTGTAGCCTCAAATTCAGAGGGGAGGTTAAGAAAGAGGTTGAACCATAAATCTTAATAAGCGAAGGGGTTTCAAGATGTGAATTGGGGAAGATACAGATGACACCCCAGCCAGCCAGCACCTGCAAGGTATAAGAGAGTAAGGAATGAGTGTAGCAGAATAAGAAAAGAGAGAGAGAGAAAATCTGCAAAGGGTATTGTAGATTAGGCAGGTGAAAATCAAAACAAAAACTTTTCCGTAAATTTGTCAGAAATAGATTGTCAGTCAAAGAGCAGCTAATCAGAGTGAAGGATTGAGAGGAAAAAATAGTTAAGGATTGATGGAAAGATATGTGAGGAACTGAAACACAAGTTCAAAAGTGTTTTCATAGTGGAAGAAATTATAGCCCCATCACCTGTAAGATGGGATGGGGAGGAGGCTTTAGAAACATTGAGGTATCTAGAAAAGACATTAACAGATACTAAAAGGTACTGACTCATGGTCTTTATGAAATTTCACCATATGTGCTGAAAATGTATGCATATACACTAGGCAGCCCTCTTGAAATACTGTTCTGGATGTCACTAGAGAAATGCAGTGATAAGGGAGAGGGAAAGGGCAAACATCATATCCACTTATAATTACTGAGGATGGGACAGAGTGTAAGAAGGCCTCACTATGGGTATTAATTATCCAGCTATAAATAAGCTTCAAGATGCCATGTGTGAGAAAGACTTGGGAGTCAACATCATTCCTAACCTGTCACCAGAGTTCTATATTAGGATAGTTGAGGAGACAAGCTGTTTTCTGGCAAATATCAAAATAGCATTCACATATATTGATAACAAAATGTTCAGCAAGCTGTTCATATCTTAATTAAGGCCAAAACTAAACTATACTTCTCAAGTTTAGTCACCTTGTCTAAAGCAGCAGAGAGAGAAAATAGAGGAGATAGCTAACAGAAAAGGTTCAGAGGAAGGCAAGAAAGATAGTCCCAGACTTAAGAGAGCAGAGTTTCAGGGAAAGGAGAAAGTCTAGATTTGCTCATCTTGGAAGGGAGAAGAGTGAGGGGTGACCTGATCACTAGATGTCACTAGAGAAATGCTGTGATAAGGGAGAGGAAAAGGGCAAGCATCATACCCACTTATGATTACTGAGGATGGGACAGAGTGTAAGAAGGCTTCACTATGGGTTTAATTATCTAACTAGAAATAAGCTTCAAGATGCTGTGTGTGAGAAAGACTTGGGAGTCAACATCGTTCCTAACCTGTCACCAGAGTTCTACATTAGAATAGTTGAGGAGACAAGCTGTTTTCTGGCAAATATCAAAATAGCATTCACATATATTGATAACAAAATGTTCAACAAGCTGTTTATATCTTAATTAAGGCCAAAACTAAACTATACTTAGTTCTACATTAGAATAGTTGAGGAAACCAGCTGTTTTCTGGCAAATATCAAAATAGCATTCACATATATTGGTAACAAAATGTTCAACAAGCTGTTCATAATTAAGGCCAAAAGTAAACTATACTTCTCAGGCTTGGTCATCTTATCTGAAGCAGCAGAGAGAAAATAGAGTTAACAGAAAAGGTCCAGAGGAAGGCAAGAAAGATGGTACCAGACTTAAGAGAGCAGAGTCTCAGGGAAAGGATTAAGTCTTTAGATTTGCCCATCTCTGAAGGGAGAAGAGTTAGGGGTGACCTGATCACAACATTCAGGTTTTTAAAAGATCTATGATGTGGTCAGTGAACAATTCTTCAAGTGATATAGGAATATAGCAACCATAGAACATAACATGAAATTTGACAGGAACTATTTTAAAGTTTGTAAGTAAATTTTTTTGGTATAAGAGTGGTGGATGAATGGAGTGTAATGACTGAGGACATGGTTAATGAAGTGAGAATATATAGATTTAAGTAACTATGTGACTGCAGAGAATGTTCAGGAAATGGGGAGCTATGAGCGTAAAACTCCCTTTCCATATAATTCAAAGAATTACACAAGGCAAAGGGAGCTCAGGTAGGATTGTGTGTATTTCCAAGATTTTTGAGGGTCTTCAGCTGTTGAAGCCTGGTGTGCACAAGTAAGGGGAGAGAGTGGAATGTGAGAGGGAACCCTTTGGTGGTATATGTGCTGGATGGTAGGTCTGAGTTTGTAAATTTCCTGAGTTTGTTCGGGGATTGGGAGTGGAAGTTTCCCAGATTAAAACTGAATGCCCATTAGTGTATCCAGCTTCAGTGAATCTACATATTTTAATTATTATGCATTATATGAGGAGGACCAGTATTTAAAGAGGGAGTGCTGTTCATTTAGATGAAAGCACTGAAATATACACACAGTCTTTTGACAGTAGCAGGCAGGGGGATTGGGTGCTACACTGTCATCCATTGTGGAGAAAAGGAGTGACTTGATAACAGCCTCTTAATTTGTAAATCACTTGGTTGATGTTGACTGTAAACTTTTTCACGAGGTACAGTACTAGAGTTAACAGTGGCCATGATTAGAAGCTGGGAAAGAGGTTTGTCTAGAAGGATATGAAGATATACTGTTTCAGTCTAAGTGTAGTGGATGGCTGGAATGGTCTAAGCAAGGGTACTGTGAATGTTAGCAGCTTACACAAGATTTCAAAATCTATTTGATGATATAGTAAGTACTACAGGTGGGTTCCCACAAATGTAAAACCGCCTCTTCCCAATGTACAAACAGCGAGTTACTCATACAAAGTGGAAATTACCTAATTGAGAGGCAACAGTTTTAGGTAATGGAGGTCCTGAGTAATGAACCTCTTAGATTTCTGTGAGAAAATGAACACTATTGTAGACAAAATGAAAAACTGGTAGATTGTTTATATCTTGACTTGCAGAAAGTAGTTGACACTGTGCTACATGGGAGGCTGATTAAGAACCTAGAATAGAAGGCAGGAATAAGGGAAAGACTCCTCTTATGGAAGAGAACAAAGGAAGCATGTCAGAGGAGCCTTCTCCATTTGGTAGAGGTCAGCAGTGGAGCATTCCAGGGTTCTGTTTTGTGACTTAGTCTTCTTGATCTCTGTGAATGACTTGCCAAAGGGTATGGACTCCTGTCCAAATATGTTACCAAATGATGTAAAAGTCATGAGGAAGTGAAAAGCAAGGGGAATTGCAGTAGCTTACAAGGGGACCTCAACAGATTTCAAAATTGGTCTGATGCATGGCTGATGAAATTCACCCTAGGCAAATGTATTTTAAATGAGGATGAGACAGAGTAAAAGAAGGCCTTAATATGGATATCATGTGGCAGAAAATTAGCTTCAAGATTCTGTGAGTGAGAAGGACTTGGGAGTCAGCATCATCCCTATCACCACAGTCCTGCAATAGGAGAACAGCAAAGAAGACAAGCTGTCTTCTGGCAAATATTGGAATAGCTTTCAAGTGCATGGATAAGGAAGTATTCAGCAAGCTGTTCATATCCTTACTTAAGGCCAAACCAGGAATAAGCTTTGCAAGGTTGGTTACTTCATCTACAAAGGTTTTTAAGAGCTACCTGCTGGAGGTCCAGATGAGGGCAAGAAAGATGGTACCAAAATTAAGAGAGCAGAGTTACAGGGAAAGCCTAAAGGCTGTAGGTTTGCCTACCTTGGAAGACAGAAGAGTAATGGTTGACTGGATCACAACCTTTAAGATTTTAAAACGGATATATGACATGGACCGTGAACAGTTCTGTGAGAGATGTAGGATTAGAGCAACCAAAGGACATAGCATGAATTTAAACAAGAAACTTTTTGAACAAGATGTAAACAAGTACTTTTATAGTATAAGAGTAGTGGATGAATGGAATAGATTGAGGACATGGTTAATGAAGAGGGCATACTTAAATGTAAGAAGTTGTGTGACTGTAGAAAACATTCAAAGGATGGGGCCCCACAAGTGTAAAATCACCTCCCCATATAGAACAAATAATTACATAAGGCAAAGGAAGCTAAGGTGTTGCTGCTTGTATTTTTAAGATTTTTAAGAGACTACAGCTCCTGAAACCTGTTGTTTTTAGTAAGGTGAGGAAGTCGAATGTGAGGAAGGGCCCTTCATTGGTATATGCTCTTGATGGTGGGTTTGAGTTCGCAAATTTTCAGAGTTTAATGGGGTTTGGGAATGAAAGTTTCCCAGATGAAAATCAAGTGCCTATGAATTATGCCAACCTCATTGAATCTACATATTTTCATTATGATGCATTATATAAGGAGAACCAGTTTTGAAAGAGAGAGTGGCTTATGTTAGGAAAATGAACAAGTGTTGCTGAATTTAATTGGTTGAAATTGCTGCTCATGTGATAAAAGAGAGTAGATTTTAGTTTAACCAAAAGTCACCATTATCAGAGTCAGTTAAAGATTTAAAATCTTCTCAGAGCCTATGAATTATGCCAACCTCATTGAATCTACATATTTTGATTATGATGCATTATATAAGGAGAACCAGTTTTATGTTAGGAAAATGAACAAGTGTTGCTGAATTTAATTGGTTGAAATTGTTGCTCTTATGTGATAAAAGAGAGTAGATTTTAGTTTAACCAAAAGTCACCATTATCAGAGTCAGTTAAAGATTTAAAATCTTCTCATGATTGAGGCCTTTTTGTGCTAATAAGCTTCATTACTGTTATTAGAATTACATTATATCAGCTTGAGACTGTTATCACTGCCTGAACCAAGAATGAGAATAGAATAGAGCTTTTAAAGAAGGCAGAGAAATTAGACTGGAAAGCTTGCAACTGGCTTGTCAGCATACTGCAATAAAGCCAAATACCGTTCTAAAAATTTTGTTTCACATTGCATAACCATCTCGAATGGACTCCAATAACGAAATGTACCAAGACCAGTCAGTTAACAAGAACCACTCAGAAGAGACAAGGGATAGAAATGAAAGAGGAACCATAAGAGAGCAAATGTTTAATAAAGTTAAGGGATATTGTTAAAACCAAAACATGTAGGTTACACAGCTTGAGCAAGAGTTAAAGAAAGTGCAAAATGAATTCAAGGATCTTAAGGGTGTCATATGATGAAAGAGTACTTTAGGGATCTTGGAAATATTGTCACTGAGTATAAACAATAATTCATTTTAATGGTTAGGATTCAGGAGGTGCATAATCAGAAGAAACTGAATTCAGTAAAAAGTAGATAAGGTCTGGCAAGTCTGCTTTAGATGCCCTTGAGGTTGCTTATTTAGAGGAGAGGACTTAAAACACATACAAAATCTGTTGTTGATAGCAGACAGGGAGGTGCAGAGGGAACAGTATCAGCAACTGATCATTTAGAGGAGAAAACTAGAAAAAAATACAGAATCTCCTGACAGTAGTGGGCACGGAGATTAGATGCTGTTTGGTTGTCTTCTGTGGAAGAGAGGTGGGGTGACCATATAACAGCCTGTAAGTTCCTAAATCATCTGGATGACATTGACAATAAATTTCTTCTCAAGGTACAGTACCAGTTACCAGAGACCATGATCAGAAGCTGAGAAAGAGGTTGGTCTAGAAGGAGTGTTAAGATATACCGTTTCAGGTTGAGGGTAGTGAGTGGCTGGAAGAGTCCAAGCAAAGGGACTGTAGATGTGAGCAGCTTACTCTAGATTTCAAAGTCTTTCTGAAGATATAGAAAGTACTAGAAAAGGGGCCCCAAATATGTAAAACTATTTCTTCCTAATGCACAAATAGCTAATTACACACTCACATAAAGGCAAAATTACCTAAGTGAGAGACAACACAGTTTTAGGGAAAGGGAGTCTTGTGTAAAGAACATCTTAGATTTCATTGAGAGAGTCAACCCTGTTGTAGACAAAAGGGAAAGATGAAGGGATTGTTCATATATCTTGACTGTCAGAAAGCATTTGACACTACCATGTGGGAGGCTGATTAAGAAGCTGGAATAGTATGTAGGAATAAGGGGAAGACTCCTCCAATGGCCATTAGCCTCCTCCAATGGATAGAAAATTATGTTAGTGAAAGGAAACAAAGGAAACTTGTCAGAGGAGCCTTCTCTAGATGGGTGGAAGTCACCCATGGAGTGTCTCATGAATCTGGTTCGAGACCAACATTCTTCTTGATGTGTGTGAATGACTTGCCAGAAGGTATGAACTCCTACCCAGATGTTTGCAGATGATGCAAAAGTCATGAGGGAAATGAAAAGCAAGGAGAATTGCATCAGCTTACAAGGGGACCTAGACAGACTCCAAAGTTGGTTTGACACATGGCTGATGAAATTCATTCCAAGCAAATGTAAAGTAACAAGGATTGTACAAAGTGAGAGAAGGCCTCAATATGATTATTATGTGGTAGGAAATAAGCTTGAAGATTCTGTGTGTGATAAGAGCCTAGGAGTTAGCATCTTCCATAACTTAGCCCCAAAGTCCCATGATAGCAGAATAGTGAAGGAGACAGGCTGTCTTTTTGCAAATATCATAATAGCTTTCAAGTACATATATGGATATTTAGCAAGCTGTTCTTATCCTACATAAAACCAAAACTAGAACATACTTTCCAAGTATGTTCATGTAATCTAAAGAAGTTTAGGGAGCTAATGGAGAAGGTCCAGAGAAGGGCACCAAATTTAAGAGAGCAGATTTACGGGAAAGGCAAAAGGATTTAAATTTGCCCACCTTGGAAGAGAGAAGAGTAAGGGGTGACCTTATTACAACCTCTAAGGTTTTTGAACAGATCAGTGATGAGGACAGTGAGCAGTTCTTCAAGAGATGTAAGGGTAGAGCTGCCAGAGGACTTAACATAAAATCAATCAAGAAGCTTGTGAAAAAAGAGTAAAGAAGTACATTTATATTATATAAGTGATAGAAGAGTGGAATAGAATGACTGAGGACATGATTGATGTAGACAGCTTACATAAATTTAAGAAGTTGTATGATAGAAGAAAATTTTCAAGAGATGGGGTTCCTTGAGTGTAAAACTCCCTCCCCTTACAGTACAAATAGGTGATTGCACACATTTCGCTCATTAAAGAATTTTCTCATGAAAAAGATGTGGAAGGGTAAAATGATTTACTTTTCAGGTCCTTTTGTGATAAAATTTACCTTTTACTTATGACAGGTTTGGGCATGGGGATCTGCAAGTAAGGGTCAGCTTGGTTTGGGTGACCTCAATCACAGGTCAACACCCACCAATGTGATAACCCTTAATCACATGGGGGTTACCAAAGTGGTGTGTGGTACTCATCATGCAGCTGCTCTTACCATTGATGGACAGGTTAGTGAGATCTGATTGTTCTTGGAATTTTTTTTTTTTAAAGATCATGCTTTCACTGATGGTTTTTGATAGTATGTTAATGTTAAAGGCTTATGCATATGATGTAGATACTGCTGGTGAATTTAGATATGATGTGAAAACAGAAAAGAGTGGTTTTATCCAATACTATTTTCTTCACTAATCATGGATTAGGTTATTTAGATATGCCTACCAAACACTTTGGTTATAAGCATAGATTAAACTCATTCCCACAGGTGATGGGTTACAAAGCTAGAAATGATATGTCCAGCCCTTCAGTTTAATGCCTCTTTTCCTTGAACAATCATAACTGCTTCTGCTGTCATCAAGTACATGAAATGTATGGTAGCTTCTGTGTTTTTAAAGAATGAAGGAGAGTGCACAAATTTTGCCTGAATCAGAGAGGATGATTTTATTATCAGATTGATAGAATTTTAAAAAGTTCTTTTAACCTATCAAATGGATGTTTACTGCAGAGTCATTGTAATAGTTAGGAACACTACACATACATATATATATATATTTTTTTTTTTTTTTTTATACATCGTCGCTGTCTCCCGCGGTTGCGAGGTAGCGCAAGGAAACAGACGAAAGAAATGGCCCAACCCCCCCCCTTACACATGTACATACACACGTCCACACACGCAAATATACATACCTACACAGCTTTCCATGGTTTACCCCGGACGCTTCACATGCCTTGATTCAATCCACCGACAGCACGTCAACCCCTGTATACCACATCGCTCCAATTCACTCTATTCCTTGCCCTCCTTTCACCCTCCTGCATGTTCAGGCCCCGATCACACAAAATCCTTTTCACTCCATCTTTCCACCTCCAATTTGGTCTCCCTCTTCTCCTCGTTCCCTCCACCTCCGACACATATATCCTCTTGGTCAATCTTTCCTCACTCATTCTCTCCATGTGCCCAAACCATTTCAAAACACCCTCTTCTGCTCTCTCAACCACGCTCTTTTTATTTCCACACATCTCTCTTACCCTTACGTTACTTACTCGATCAAACCACCTCACACCACACATTGTCCTCAAACATCTCATTTCCAGCACATCCATCCTCCTGCGCACAACTCTATCCATAGCCCACGCCTCGCAACCATACAACATTGTTGGAACCACTATTCCTTCAAACATACCCATTTTTGCTTTCCGAGATAATGTTCTCGACTTCCACACATTTTTCAAGGCTCCCAAAATTTTCGCCCCCTCCCCCACCCTATGATCCACTTCTGCTTCCATGGTTCCATCCGCTGACAGATCCACTCCCAGATATCTAAAACACTTCACTTCCTCCAGTTTTTCTCCATTCAAACTCACCTCCCAATTGACTTGACCCTCAACCCTACTGTACCTAATAACCTTGCTCTTATTCACATTTATATATTTTTTTTTTTTTTTTTTTTTTTTTTATACTTTGTCGCTGTCTCCCGCGTTTGCGAGGTAGCGCAAGGAAACAGATGAAAGAAATGGCCCAACCCACCCCCATACACATGTATCTACATACGTCCACACACGCAAATATACATACCTACACAGCTTTCCATGGTTTACCCCAGACGCTTCACATGCCTTGATTCAATCCACTGACAGCACGTCAACCCCGGTATACCACATCGCTCCAATTCACTCTATTCCTTGCCCTCCTTTCACCCTCCTGCATGTTCAGGCCCCGATCACACAAAATCTTTTTCACTCCATCTTTCCACCTCCAATTTGGTCTCCCTCTTCTCCTTGCTCCCTCCACCTCCGACACATATATCCTCTTGGTCAATCTTTCCTCACTCATCCTCTCCATGTGCCCAAACCACTTCAAAACACCCTCTTCTGCTCTCTCAACCACGCTCTTTTTATTTCCACACATCTCTCTTACCCTTACGTTACTCACTCGATCAAACCACCTCACACCACACATTGTCTCAAACATCTCATTTCCAGCACATCCATCCTCCTGCGCACAACTCTATCCATAGTCCACGCCTCGCAACCATACAACATTGTTGGAACCACTATTCCTTCAAACATACCCATTTTTGCTTTCCGAGATAATGTTCTCGACTTCCATACATTCTTCAAGGCTCCTAGGATTTTCGCCCCCTCCCCCACCCTATGATCCACTTCCACTTCCATGGTTCCATCCGCTGCCAGATCCACTCCCAGATATCTAAAACACTTTACTTCCTCCAGTTTTTCTCCATTCAAACTTACCTCCCAAATGACTTGACCCTCAACCCTACTGTACCTAATAACCTTGCTCTTATTCACATTTACTCTTAACTTTCTTCTTTCACACACTTTACCAAACTCAGTCACCAGCTTCTGCAGTTTCTTACATGTAATAATGCACCGAAACCACACCTCCCTCTCCACATCCAGGCCCCACAGAACTTTCCATGGTTTACCCCAGACACTTCACATGCCCTGGTTCAATCCATTGACAGCATGTCGACCCTGGTATACCACATCGTTCCAGTTCACTCTATTCCTTGCACGCCTTTCACCCTCCTGCATGTTCAGGCCCCGATCACTCAAAATCTTTTTCACTCCATCTTTCCACCTCCAATTTGGTCTCCCACTTCTCCTCGTTCCCTCCACCTCTGACACATATATCCTTTTGGTCAATCTTTCCTCACTCATTCTCTCCATGTGACCAAACCATTTCAAAACACCCTCTTCTGCTCTTTCAACCACAGTCTTTTTATTTCCACACATCTCTCTTACCCTTACATTACTTACTCGATCAAACCACCTCACACCACATATTGTCCTTAAACATCTCATTTCCAACACATCCACCCTCCTGCACACAACTCTATCCATAGCCCATGCCTCGCAGCCATACAACATTGTTGGAACGACTATTCCTTCAAACATACCCATTTTTGCTTTCCGAGATAATGTTCTCGACTTCCAAACATTCTTCAAGGCTCCCAGAATTTTTGCCCCCTCCCCCACCCTATGATTCACTTCCTCTTCCATGGTTCCATCCACTGTCAGATCCACTCCCAGATATCTAAAGCACTTTACTTCCTCCAGTTTTTCTCCATTCAAACTCACCTCCCAATTGACTTGACCCTCAACCCTACTGTACCTAATAACCTTGCTCTTATTCACATTTACTCTTAACTTTCTTCTTTCACACACTTTACCAAACTCAGTCACCAGCTTCTGCAGTTTCTCACATGAATCAGCCACTAGCGCTGTATCATCAGCGAACAACATCTGACTCACTTCCCAAGCTCTCTCATCCACAACAGATTGCATACTTGCCCCTCTTTCCAAAACTCTTGCATTCACCTACCTAACAACCCCATCCGTAAACAAATTAAACAACCATGGAGACATCACGCACCCCTGCCGCAAACCTACATTGACTGAAAACCAATCACTTTCCTCTCTTCCTACACGTACACATGCCTTACACATCCTTGATAAAAACTTTTTACTGCTTCTAACAACTTTCCTCCCACACCATATATTCTTAATACCCTCCACAGAGCATCTCTATCAACTCTATTATATGCCATCTCCAGATCCATAAATGCTACATACAAATCCATTTGCTTTTCTAAGTATTTCTCACATACATTCTTCAAAGCAAACACCTGATCCACACGTCATCTACCACTTCTGAAACCACACTGCTCTTCCCCAATCTGATGCTCTGTACATGCCTTCACCCTCTCAATCAATACCCTCCCATATAATTTCCCAGGAATACTCAACAAACTTATACCTCTGTAATTTGAGCACTCATTCTTATCCCCTTTTCCTTTGTACAATGGCACTATGCAAGCATTCCACCAATCCTCAGGCACCTCACAATGAATCATACATACATTAAATAACCTCACCAACCAGTCAACAATGCAGTTGCCCCCTTTTTTTTTTTACTAAGTTCCACTGCAGTACCATCCAAACCTGCTGCCTTGCCGGCTTTCATCTTCCGCAAAGCTTTTACTACCTCTTCTCTGTTTACCAAATCATTTTCCATAACCCTCTCACTTTGCACACCACCTCGACCAAAACACCCTATATCTGCCACTCTGTCATCAAACACATTCAACAAACCTTCAAAATACTCACTCCATCTCCTCACATCACCACTACTTGTTATCACCTCCCCATTAACCCCCTTCACTGAAGTTCTCATTTGCTCCCTTGTCTGACGCACTTTATTTACCTCCTTCCAAAACCTCAGCTCCCTTTCCGCATCCAGGCCCCACAAAACTTTCCATGGTTTACCCCAGATGCTTCACATCCATTGACAGCATGTCTACCCTGGTATACCACATCGTTCCAATTCACACTCCTGTATGTTCAAGCCTCAAACATTTCAGTTCCAACACATCAACCCTATCTATAGCCCATGCCTCGCAACCTTATAATATTGTTGGAACTACTGTTCCTTCAAACTTAACCATTTTTGCTCTCCGAGATAACATTCTCTGTTTCCACACATTCTTCATCACTCCCAGAACCTTCACTCCCTCCCCCAACCTATGACTCACTTCCATGTCCATTGTTCCATTCGTTCCTAAGTCCACTCCCAGATATCTAAAACACTTCATGTCCTCCAATTTTTCTCTATTGAATTCACATGCCAACTGACTTGTCTTTCAATCATGCTGAACTTAATAACCTTGCTTTTATTCACATTTACTCCCAACTTTCTCCTTTCACACACTTTTCCAAACTCAATCATAAACTTCTTCAGTTTCTCACTTGAATCAGCCACCAGTACTGTATCATTGTAGAACAACAACTGACTCACTTCCCAGGCCTTCTCATCCCCAACAGATTGCGTATTTTCCCCTCTCTCCAAAACTCTTGCATTTACTTCCCTAATCACCCCATCCATAAAAAATTAAACAACCATGGGGACATCACACGTCCCTGCGGCAAACTGACCTTCATTTTCCTCTCTTCCTACTTGTACACATGCCTTACACCCTTGATAGATACTTCTAACTTCTTCTAGCAGCTTACATTCCACACCATTTACTCTTAAAACATTCCACAAAACTTTTCTGTCAACCCTATTATATGCCTTCTCCAGATTCATAAATGCTACATACAAATCCATCTGTTTTTCTAAGTATTTCTCACATACATTCTTCCAAATACACACCTGATCCACGCATCATCTACCACTTTTGAAGCCACACTGCTCCTCCCCAATCTGATGCTCAGCACATGCCTTCACCCTCTCACTACCCTCCCATACAATTTTCCAGGAATACTCAACAAACTTATGCCTCAGTAGTTTGAACACTGACCTTTATCCACTTTGCCTTTGCACAATGGCACTATACATGCATTCTGCCAATCCTCAGGCACTTCACCATGATCCATGCATGGATTGAATACCCTTATCAGCCAGTCAAAAGCAGCCACCACCTTTTCTGATATATTCAACTGTAATACCATCCAAACCCACTGCCTGGTCGGATTTCATCTTCTGCAAAACTTTCAACACCTTTTCTCTTCACTAAACAAATCTCCATGACTCTCTCACTTCACACACCACCCTGACCAAAACACCCTACATCTGCCACTCTTTCATCAAACACATTCAACAAACCTTCAAAATATTCGCTCCATCTCACTTCATCACTGCCTGGTATCACTTCCCCTTTCCCCCCTTCACCAATGTATCCATTTGTTCTTTTATCTTATGATGTTATTTACCTTCTTCCAAAACATCTTTTTATTCTCCCTAAAGTTCAGTGATACTCTCTCACCCCAGGTCTCATTTGCCCTCTTTTTCAAACCTTGTACCTTCCTCTTGACCTCCTTCTACTTTCTCTTATACATCTCCCAGTCATTTGCACTTTTTCCTTTCTGGTATCATCCAAACACCTCGCATTTCTCTTTTCCTAACAACTTTACTTTTTTATCCCATCACTCACAACCCTTTCTAATCTGCCCACCTCTCACCTTTCTCATGCCACATGCATCCTTTGCACATGCCATTGCTACTTCCCTGAATTCATCCCATTCCTCACCTACTCCCCTCACGTCATTTGCTCTCATCTTTTGCCATTTTTTCAGATAAAATCTCTTTTGAATGATAAGACAGAAAACGATTGATTGAATTCTCTTTTTTATTGTCAGATTTATGAAAACTGTTTAATGAGAAAACACTGAATATCTATAGTAGGTGTAGTTACAGCTTCAACAAAATTTTTCTTTCCCATTTCTGAACTACCTGTATTATTATATTCCCAAGCAGCATATGAATGAGAGGTCTTCTTCAGGTGTTTGTATGGGGGGATAACTCTGGCGGCCAAGGTGGGCCTTCAGCAGCTGCTGGAATTGGTCCATCACCTAGTAAATCTCCAAACAAATCTCCTCATAAACTTGGAAATGCTTCACCATCCTTTGTGTCCCCTAGACGGTTGGAACTCCCTGATAGATGTCTGGTGCGGGATTTGGCCTCAGGGGATAACTACCTCATTGTCATATCCATTGATGGCCTAGTATACTACATTGGCAAATTAAGGTAAGTTTTTGATTTTGAAATATGTATATCCTTGAAAACACTACCATATACTCTTCCATTATTTTTAGTGATTCTTCATGATATGGATGTGATTGATAAATGCAGTTTTGAAATTATCAAAATTTAATGTGATTATGACATAGTTAACAGCTGAGTTGCATACAAGGAGGAAAGGATTGAGGAAAAGAAAGAGTGCTTTGTAATTAGATTTGGAATGGTTGTATTTGAGGAAGCTCTTTCAAAATATGAAATTTTACTTGATGTATAAAATGTGGATAATGTACCATACAAGGTTTGAAATATGTAGGTTATATATATATATATATATATATATATATATATATATATATATATATATATATTTATTTTTATTTATTATACTTTGTCGCTGTCTCCCGCGTTTGCGAGGTAGCGCAAGGAAACAGACGAAAGAAATGGCCCAACCCACCCCCATACACAATGTATACACACACACGTCCACACACGCAAATATACATACCTACACAGCTTTCCATGGTTTACCCCAGACGCTTCACATGCCTTGATTCAATCCACTGACAGCACGTCAACCCCGGTATACCACATCGCTCCAATTCACTCTATTCCTTGCCCTCCTTTCACCCTCCTGCATGTTCAGGCCCCGATCACACAAAATCTTTTTCACTCCATCTTTCCACCTCCAATTTGGTCTCCCTCTTCTCCTCTTTCCCTCCACCTCCGACACATATATTCTCTTGGTCAATCTTTCCTCACTCATTCTCTCCATGTGCCCGAACCATATATATATATATATATATATATATATATATATATATATATATATATATATATATATATATATATATATATCCCATTTTAGAAAGTTAATACAAGGAGGGGAGGATTTCTGGCCCCCCGCTCCCGTCCCCTCTAGTCGCTTTCTACGACACGCAAGGAATACGTGGGAAGTATTCTTTCACCCCTATCCCCAGGGATAATATACATATATATATACATATACACATACACACACATACACATACACACGCACATACACACACACACACACATACATATATATACATATGAAAAATGTAAGAAACAATTTAGAAAACTGAAACTTCTATATATATAAATACATATATATGAATATATATATATACACATACACATATATATACAAAATGTATACATATATATATATATGTATATATATATGATTAACAATGATCCATGTCACAGAAAAATGAGTTTTGGAAAGAGGGGCAAGTATGAAGTCTGTTGGGGATGAGAGAGCTTGGGAAGTGAGTCAGTTGTTGTTCGCTGATGATACAGCGCTGGTGGCTGATTCATGTGAGAAACTGCAGAAGCTGGTGACTGAGTTTGGTAAAGTGTGTGGAAGAAGAAAGTTAAGAGTAAATGTGAATAAGAGCAAGGTTATTAGGTACAGTAGGGTTGAGGGTCAAGTCAATTGGGAGGTGAGTTTGAATGGAGAAAAACTGGAGGAAGTGAAGTGTTTTAGATATCTGGGAGTGGATCTGGCAGCGGATGGAACCATGGAAGCGGAAGTGGATCATAGGGTGGGGGAGGGGGCGAAAATTCTTGGGGCCTTGAAGAATGTGTGGAAGTCGAGAACATCATCTCGGAAAGCAAAAATGGGTATGTTTGAAGGAATAGTGGTTCCAACAATGTTGTATGGTTGCGAGGCGTGGGCTATGGATAGAGTTGTGCGCAGGAGGATGGATGTGCTGGAAATGAGATGTTTGAGGACAATGTGTGGTGTGAGGTGGTTTGATCGAGTGAGTAACGTAAGGGTAAGAGAGATGTGTGGAAATAAAAAGAGCGTGGTTGAGAGAGCAGAAGAGGGTGTTTTGAAGTGGTTTGGGCACATGGAGAGAATGAGTGAGGAGAGATTGACCAAGAGGATATATGTGTCAGAGGTGGAGGGAACGAGGAGAAGAGGGAGACCAAATTGGAGGTGGAAAGATGGAGTGAAAAAGATTTTGTGTGATCGGGGCCTGAACATGCAGGAGGGTGAAAGGAGGGCAAGGAATAGAGTGAATTGGAGCGATGTGGTATATATATATATATATATATATATATATATATATATATATATATATATATATATATTTTTTTTTTTTTCTTTTTTTTTTGCTTTGTCGCTGTCTCCCGCGTTTGCGAGGTAGCGCAAGGAAACAGATGAAAGAAATGGCCCAACCCACCCCCATACACATGTATATACATACGTCCACACTCGCAAATGTACATACCTACACAGCTTTCCATGGTTTACCCCAGACGCTTCACATGCCTTGATTCAATCCACTGACAGCACGTCAACCCCGGTATACCACATCGCTCCAATTCACTCTATTCCTTGCCCTCCTTTCACCCTCCTGCATGTTCAGGCCCCGATCACACAAAATCTTTTTCACTCCATCTTTCCACCTCCAATTTGGTCTCCCTCTTCTCCTCGTTCCCTCCACCTCCGACACATATATCCTCTTGGTCAATCTCTCCTCACTCATTCTCTCCATGTGACCAAACCATTTTAAAACACCCTCTTCTGCTCTCTCAACCACGCTCTTTTTATTTCCACACATCTCTCTTACCCTTACGTTACTTACTCGATCAAACCACCTCACTCCACACATTGTCCTCAAACATCTCATTTCCAGCACATCCATCCTCCTGCGCACAACTCTATCCATAGTCCACGCCTCGCAACCATACAACATTGTTGGAACCACTATTCCTTCAAACATACCCATTTTTGCTTTCCGAGATAATGTTCTCGACTTCCACACATTCTTCAAGGCTCCCAGAATTTTCGCTCCCTCCCCCACCCTATGATCCACTTCCGCTTCCATGTTTCCATCCGCTGCCAGATCCACTCCCAGATATCTAAAACACTTCACTTCCTCCAGTTTTTCTCCATTCAAACTCACCTCCCAATTGACTTGACCCTCAACCCTACTGTACCTAATAACCTTGCTCTTATTCACACTTACTCTTAACTTTCTTCTTTCACACACTTTACCAAACTCAGTCACCAGCTTCTGCAGTTTCTCACATGAATCAGCCACCAGCGCTGTATCATCAGCGAACAACAACTGACTCACTTCCCAAGCTCTCTCATCCCCAACAGACTTCATCCTTGCCCCTCTTTCCAAAACTCTTGCATTCACCTCCCTAACAACCCCATCCATAAACAAATTACACAACCATGGAGACATCACACACCCTTTCTTTTTCTTTCAAACTATTCGCCATTTCCCGCGTTAGCGAAGGTAGCGTTAAGAACAGAGAACTGGGCCTTTAAGGGAATATCCTCACCTGGCCCCCTTCTCTATTATATATATATATATATATATATATATATATATATATATATATATATATATATATATATATATATATATATTTTTTTTTTTTTTTTTTTTTTTTTTTTTTCCTGTCTCCCGCGTTTGCGAGGTAGCGCAAGGAAACAGACGAAAGAAATGGCCCAACCCACCCCCATATACATGCCTTGATTCAACCCACTGACAGCACGTCAACCCCGGTATACCACATCGATCCAATTCACTCTATTCTTTGCCCTCCTTTCACCCTCCTGCATGTTCAGGCCCCGATCACACAAAATCTTTTTCACTCCATCTTTCCACCTCCAATTTGGTCTCCCTCTTCTCCTCGTTCCCTCCACCTCCGACACATATATCCTCTTGGTCAATCTTTCCTCACTCATTCTCTCCATGTGCCCAAACCATTTCAAAACACCCTCTTCTGCTCTCTCAACCACGCTCTTTTTATTTCCACACATCTCTCTTACCCTTACGTTACTTACTCGATCAAACCACCTCACACCACACATTGTCCTCAAACATCTCATTTCCAGCACATCCATCCTCCTGCGCACAACTCTATCCAGAGTCCACGCCTTGCAACCATACAACATTGTTGGAACCACTATTCCTCCAAACATACCCATTTTTGCTTTCCGAGATAATGTTCTCGACTTCCACACATTCTTCAAGGCTCCCAGAATTTTCGCCCCCTCCCCCACCCTATGATCCACCTCCGCTTCCATGGTTCCATCCGCTGCCAGATCCACTCCCAGATATCTAAAACACTTCACTTCCTCCAGTTTTTCTCCATTCAAACTCACCTCCCAATTGACTTGACCCTCAACCCTACTGTACCTAATAACCTTGCTCTTATTCACATTTACTCTTAACTTTCTTCTTTCACACACTTTACCAAACTCAGTCACCAGCTTCTGTAGTTTCTCACATGAATCAGCCACCAGCGCTGTATCATCAGCGAACAACAACTGACTCACTTCCCAAGCTCTCTCATCCCCAACAGACTTTTTTTTTTTTTCCAAAGGAAGGAACAGAGAAGGGGGCTGGATGAGGATGTTTCCTCAGAGGCCCAGTCCTCTGTTCTTAACGCTACCTCGCTGATGCGGGAAATGACGAATAGTATGAAAGAAAAGACATATATATATATATATATATATATATATATATATATATATATATATGAATAAATAAATATTTATTTATTTATTTATTTATTTTGCTTTGTCGCTGTCTCCCGCGTTTGCGAGGTAGCATATTTATATATATATTAGTTCTCCTGTATTAGTGAGCTGGCGGAAGGAAACAGACGAAAGAATGGCCCAACCCACCCACATACACATGTATATACATAAACACCCACACACGCACATATACATACCTATACATTTCAACAAATGCTTACATATACATACACAGGCATACATATATACACGTGTACATATTCATACTTGCTGCCTTCATCCATTCCCGTTGCCACCCCACCACACATGAAATAGCGCTAGGAAAAGACAACAAAGGCCACATTCGTTCACTATCAGTATCTAGCTGTCATGTTTAATGCACCGAAACCACAGCTCCCTTTCCACATCCAGGCCCTACAAAACGTTCCATGGTATACCCCAGACGCTTCACATGCCCTGGTTCAATCCATTGACAGCACGTCAACCACGGTATACCACATCATTCCAATTCACTCTATTCTTGCCTGCCTTTCACCCTCCTGTATATATTCTTTGCCCTCCTTTCACCCTCCTGCATGTTCAGGCCCCGATCATACAAAATCTTTTTCACTCCATCCTTCCACCTCCAATTTGGTCTCCCACTTCTCATTCCCTCCACCTCTGAAATATATATATTCTCTTTGTCAATCTTTCCTCACTCATTCTCTCCGTGTGACCAAATCATTTCAATACATCCTTTTCTGCTCTCTCAACCACACTCATTTTATTACCGTACATCTCTCTTACCCTTTCATTACTTTCTCGATCAAGCCACCTCACACCACATATTGTCCTCAAACATCTCATTACAATACATCTATCCTCCTTCGCACAACCCTATCTTTAGCCCATGCCTTACAACCATATAACATTGTTGGAACCACTGTTCCTTCAAGTGTGAGTGGTGGGATGAAGAAGTAAGACTACTAGAGAAAGAGAAGAGAGAGGTATTTGGACAATTTTTGCTGGGAAATAATGCAAATGACTGGGAAAAGTATAAAAGAAAGAGGCAGGAGGTCAAGAGAGAGGTGTCAGAGGTGAAAAAAGAGGGCAACTGAGAGTTAGGGGTGAGAGAGTATCATTAAATTTTAGGGAGAAAAAAAGATGTTTTGGAAGGAGGAAAATAAAGTGCATAAGGCAAGGGAACAGGAACATCAGTGAAGAGGGCTAATGGGGAGGTGATAACAAGTAGTGGTAACGTGAGAAGGAGATGGAGTGAGTATTTTGAAGGTTTGTTGAATGTGTTTGATGATAGAGTGGCAGATATAAGGTGTTTGGGTTGAGGTGGTGTGCAAATTGAGAGGGTTAGGGAGAATGATTTGGTAAACAGAGATGAGGTAGTAAAAGCTTTGCAGAAGATGAAAGCTGGCAAAGCAGCAGGCTTGGATCATATTGCAGTGGAATTTATTAAAAAATGGGTGTGACTGTATTGCCGACTGGTTGGTAAGGTTATTTAATGTAGATATGACTCATGATGAGGTGCCTGAGGATTGGCGAAATGCTTGCATAGTGCCATTGTACAAAGGCAAAGGGGATTAGAGTGAGTGCTCAAATTACAGAGGTACAAGTTTGTTGAGTATTCATGGGAAATTATATGGGAGGGTATTGATTGACAGGGTGAAGGCATGTACAGAGCATCAGATTGGGTTAGAGCAGTGTGGTTTCAGAAGTGGTAGAGGATGTGTGGATCAGGTGTTTGCTTTGAAGAATGTATGTGAGAAATACTTAGAAAAGCAAATGGATTTGTATGTAGCATTTATGGATCTGGAGAAGGCATATGATAGAGTTGACAGAGATGCTCTGTGGAAGGTATTAAGAATATATGGTGTGGGAGGCAAGTTGTTAGAAGCAGTGAAAAGTTTTTATCGAGGATGTAAGGCATGTGTATGAGTAGGAAGAGAGGAAAGTTGTTTGGGAGGTGAATGCAAGAGCTTTGGAAAGAGGGCCAAGTATGCAGTCTGTTGTGGATGTGAGAGCTTGGGAAGTGAGTCAGTTGTTGTTCGCTGATGATACAGCGCTGGTGGCTGATTCGGGTGAGAAACTGCAGAAGCTGGTGACTGAGTTTGGTAAAGTGTGTGAAAGAAGAAATGTGAGAGTAAATGTGAATAAGAGCAAGGTTATTAGGTACAGTAGGGTTGAGGGACAAGTCAATTGGGAGGTCAGTATGAATGGAGAAAAACTGGAGGAAGTGAAGTGGATTTGGCAGCGGATGGAACCATGGAAGTGGAAGTGAATCATAGGGTGGGGTAGGGGGCGAAAGTTCTGGGAGCGTTGAAGAATGTGTGGAAGTCGAGAACGTTATCTTGGAAAGCAAAAATGGGTATGTTTGAAGGAATAGTGGTTCCAACAATGTTATATGGTTGCGAGGCGTGGGCTATAGATAGAGTTGTGTGGAGGAGGATGGATGTGCTGGAAATGAGATGTTTGAGGACAATATGTGGTGTGAGGTGGTTTGATCGAGTAAGTAATGAAAGGGTAAGAGAGATGTGTGGTAATAAAAAGAGTGTGGTTGAGAGAGGAGAAGAGGGTGTTTTGAAATGGTTTGGTCACATGGAGAGAATGAGTGAGGAAAGATTGACGAAGAGGATATATATGTCAGAGGTGGAGGGAACGAGGAGAAGTGGGAGACCAAATTGGAGGTGGAAAGATGAAGTGAAAAAGATTTTGAGTGATCGTGGCCTGAACATGCAGGAAGGCGAAAGGCGTGCAAGGAATAGAATGCATTGGAAAGATGTGGTATACCGGGGTCGACGTGCTGTCAATGGATTGAACCAGGGCATATGAAGCGTCTGGGGTAAACCATGGAAAGTTCTGTGGGGCCTGGATGTGGAAAGGGAGGTGTGGTTTCAGTGCATTATTACATGACAGCTAGAGACTGAGTGTGAACGAATGAGGCCTTTGTTGTCTATTCCTAGCGCTACCTCGCACACATGAGGGGGGAGGGGGTTGTCATTCCATGTGTGGCGAGGTGGCGATGGGAATGAATAAAGGCAGACTATGAATTATGTAACATGTGTATATATGTATATGTCTGTGTGTATATATATGTATACATTGAGATGTATAGGTATGTATATTTGCATGTGTGGACGTGTATGTATATATATGTGTATGTGAGTGGGTTGGGCCATTCTTTCGTCTGTTTCCTTGCGCTACCTCGCTAACGCGGGAGACAGCGACAAAGTAAATAAAAAAATAAAATGAAATAGATATGTATTGTCCCTGGGGATAGAGGTGAAAGAATACTTCCCACATATTCCCTGTGTGTCATAAAAGGCGATTAAAAGGGGAGGAGTTGGGGGCTGGAAATCCTCCCTTCCAGTTTTTACTTTTCCAAAAATAGGAACAGAGAAGGGGGCCAAGAGAGGATTTTCCCTTTTAGGCTCAGTCCTCTGTTATTAACACTACCTCACTAACATGAGAAATGGCGAAGGTTCTGGGAGCGATGAAGAATGTGTGGAAGGAGAGAATGTTATCTTGGAGAGCAAAAATGGATATGTTTGAAGGAATAGCAATTCCAACAGTGTTACATGGTTGCGAATTATAGGCTATAGATAGGGTTGTATGGAGGAGGTTGGATGTGATGGAAACATAATGTTTGAGGATAATATGTTGTGTGAGGTTGTTTGATCAAGTAAGTAATGAAAGGTAAGAGGGATGTCTGGAACTAAAAAGAGTGTGGTTGAGAGAGCAGAAGAGGGTGTTTTGAAATGGTTTGGACATATGGAGAGAATGAGTGAGGAAAGATTGATAAAGAGGATATATGTGTCAGAGGTGGAGGGAACAGGGAGAAGCAGACAACCAAATTGGAGGTGGAAGGATGGATAGAGAAAGATTTTGAGCATTCGGGTCCTGAACGTCATGGAGGGTGAAAGGCTTGTAAGGAATAGAGTGAATTGGAATGATGTGGTATACTGAGGTCGATGTGCTGTCAATGGACTGAACCAGGGTATTTGAAGCATCAAGGGTAAACCATGGAAAGGTCTGTGGTGCCAGGATGTGGATTAGGGGCTGTGGTTTCAGTGCATTACACATGACAGGTAGAATGGAAGGTTATACATCAGAATGGGCATTTTTAGGGAAGTTTATTACAGGAAGCTTGATGAAAATAATGGTAGAAAAAATTGTTGCCAGTATTGCATATGTCTCTATAAGGAGTTTTGGAGTTTAGTGTAATACATACATTATTTTGTAATAGTATAAGATTTTAAGCATCTACAGTAAACCATGGAAAGGTCTGTGGTGCTCGAATGTGGATAAGGGGCTGTAGTTTCAGTGCATTACACATGACAGCTAGAATGGAAGGTTATACATCAGAATGGGCATTTGTAGGGAAGTTTATTTCAGGAAGCTTGAGGAGAATAATGATAGATACAATATGGAAGAACAATCCTAAATGAAAGGATAGTAGTAGATGTATGTGTGCCTGATTGATTATCTACTTATGTAGTTTTAATTACCAAGTTGTATGAGGACGTTTACACTCATGAGGCCAACTTTATCACCTGTAGACAGAGCCTTATGAGCATATGAGAAAGTACTTTCTAGGTGAGGGTTTCTTGTCTTTTTTTGAAAATCAATGGATATTTGCTTCAGTTAGAGGTGCTTCTTTCAAGATCTTTATCTTAAAAGAAATAATTATTTTCTCCTTTTGTAAGAGACATTATGAGAAATCTTATATGTAGACTGAATGCTATTTCTTAATGCAGCTGGGGAAAGGCATTTGAAAAATGCAAAGGTTTTTGTGCATGTACATTTTTTTAAGTTAAACTTACACACTCCAACCTCATTCTGTGTGTTCAGTTTTCATTGTTGGATCTTCTGTGTTATTTGACTAACACCCAGAATTCAAATTACACTTATGTGAATTGCACATTTGTATGTTTTACTGGTTTGTGCATTTTAGCAGTGGAGCAATATTAATGCATGTTTATTGATGATGCTATAAATTGTTACTTTATTCTTAGCACAATAGGCAAAGTTGAGTTATAATGTAGATTACCTCTTCTTATCCTTTTGGTTCAGTAGTAAATATTATGAAAATGGCAGTGAATCTAAAGATCAGGGGAATTTCTTTTTCATCTTGGTTGCTGTTTCTCACTTTAGTGATGTAGTGCCAGGAACAAACAAAGAAAGGCTGCATCCACCTATATCCACTCTCTAGCTGTCAAGTGAAATGCGCTGAAACCATAGTTCCTCATCCACAACCAAGCCCCACAAGTGTTTCCAGGGTTTGCCCCAGATGCTTCACAAGCCCTGGTTCAGTGTATAGATAGCACATTTAACCCAATATACCAGATTGTTCCACTTTACTCTATCCTGTGCATGCCTTTCACTCTTCTGCATGTGCCATTTCCAATTTAATTACCCTGTTCTCCTTGTTCCCCCCCCACTTCTGATGCATATAATCTCTTTGTCGACCTTTCCTCGCTCATTCTAACCGTATGCCCAAGCCATTTTAGCACACTCTCTGTGGCTATTTCAGCCACAATCTTTTTATTACCACATTCTCATACCCTTTCATTTCTTACTTGATCAAACCACCTCATACAACATATTGTCCTCAAACATTTCTTTTCCAACACTTCCACCCTCCTCTGCATAGTCTTATTTGTAGATGTAGAGTTAGATAAAGTACAACAAAGAAACACAATTAAAAGCCAACTGAACCAAAGAAATCTAGCTTTTCTATGGAGCTGAGACTTGCCTTGTTTTCATTGTAACATTACAAATATATAGTATTATTTTCTTCAGTTTTTGCTTGACTGATAAGGCAGTTGTACAAGGGTCTGTTTGAAATACCGTTTCGTAAGTATTCTCATCAAACTTCGTAAAATTATTCTTTTCATGTATTTTTTTTGTGTAAGTACTTCGTTGCTCATGAGTTAGATATTTAAGGAAGAACATACATTGTTGGATTTACAGAGTGAATGATTTTTGAACATTTAGATGAAAGTGGTCATAACAAGTTCCTTTGAATGTACCATTGTTATGACACATCTTTAATTAAAAGCTCTTCCATCATTTCTGCTCAAAGAGTGATGTTTGTGCATAATGTGATACAAAAATTTGTATCATTAACTTTGTTAGATCTTGAGTCTCCTAGCTTTGATGCCTGCTCACGTAGAATTTCTTAACTTTCTGTAGCCTTACTTTTATGTTCAATATAGTTTCCCACAATTCCTCCAGCTTTCTTGAATTTTTCAGTTACTGATTTCCTGCCGAAAGGTATTGCTTTTTTCATATCCATGTGCTGAAATATTTTATGCAAGTGAACTCAATGTACACCACAAGGATTGGTTACACTCTACCTGGGAAAATCTTGGAGGTGCTGAGGCCCTTTCTTTTGCCCTCCTTAACAATCTGGAACATATAATCAAACACCTAACATGAATTTCTGACCATTATGACCAGTCATTCAACGCAATTTTTTTTTTTCATTTTTGAACCCTCTCACTATACATACAGTATTTCTGCCCCCTAGGGTCCTTTGAATTGGACACACCTATCCTTTGCCACAGGGCCCCCCTTCTCTTTCTCTCTCAAATGCCAACTTTGGTTCTTTCAGAGATCTCAGTGGTTATCCCTTTGTGGCTTCTTTACTGACTTTTCCTGGGACAGTTACTCTTTCATAGGCTGGATGCCTCTTGTTAAGCAGTTATGCACGGGAGGCAGTAGTTGTTACATACATGGGTATAGAAGATGGAAGAAGGAGGATGCACGGGTCTATGGCAAAAAGGTAGGTAAGAACGGCAATAATAAGGCTGAAGGCAGGAAGGCACCTGGAGTGGATGTGATTACAGCTGAAATGCTGAAGTATGGAGGAGAAAGTGTGATGGAGTGGATGCATTTGACATGTAATTTAGCATTGAAGCAGAAGGTTATGCCTGAGGATTGGATGAAAGCTATTATTGTTCCTGTATTGAAAATGTGCTCAGGATGTATGTAGCAATTATAGGGGAATAAGTTTGTTAAATGTGCCAGGAAAATAGTATGCAACAATGTTGATGGATAGAGTTATGGAAGTGACTGAATGCAAAATAAGTGAAGAGCAAAGGTGTTTTAGGAAAGGTAGGAGATGTGTGGATCAGATTTTGTGGTAAAGATGACCATGGAAAAGTATTTAGCAAAAGCGTTTGACAGAGTTGAGTGGAATGCTTTTTAAGATGTGTTAAGGGTATATGAGGTAGGGGGACAACCGTTGGATTGTATGAAACTCTTCTATAGAGAAGCAAAGAAGCAAATGCATATGTAAGAGTGAATGGTGAGTTGAGTGAAAGTTTCTTTATAGTGTAGGTGTGAGGCAGGGCTGTGTGATCTCACCATGGCTTTCTGATATATATGTGTATGGAGTGATAAGAGAGATGAAAGCAAATCTAGGAAAAAGGTTTGTAGAGATGGAGGGTGGTGGTCAGATATGGTGGCTAGTGGCAATCCTGTTTGTGGATGATACTGTGTCGTTTGCTGAGAGTGGAGAGGAGTTGCAGAAGGTTGTGTTTTATCATGTGTGTAGGTATGGGTGATTGATGGTAAATGCAGATAGAAAAAAAGTAATGGTGTTTGAAAGGAAACAGAGTGAAAGTATAGATTTTATAAAACCATATAGAGTGAAAGAAAAGAAATGTAATAAATTGTGTTTTGGATAGGAGGGGGGGAGAAAGATTGAAAGATATGAGAATTTAAGTATTTAGGAGCTATCTTGGGTAAGGTTAGTGATATGGAAGGAGAGATAAGGGAGAGAGCAGCACAGGGTAGGAGAATCATTGGGTTCCTTGATATAATATTAAAGGGTAGAGGTGTAAGTTTGGAAAAGAAGAGTGGATTAAAAGACAACTTAGTCCTCCTAATCCTGACCTCTGCAGCTGAAATGTGGGCATGAAATGATTCATAGAGGTCAAGAATCCAGGTTGGGTAGATTATCTGTTTGAGAAGAGCATGTAGTGTGACATGATGGAATGAAGAAATAAATAGAGGGATGTATGAGAGATGTGGTGTGGCAGGGAATGCTTAGGGAATGAATTGTGGAGTGATAGAGTTGGTGAAACGTAATACTTTGAGGTGGCTTGGCCATTAAAAAGAATGCAAGACTGAGAGTACAGTTAAAGGGGTTGGTGTGAGAGGAAGACCACCTGTGACATGTGCAACTAGGGTGCAGGAATACTGGAGGGAGAGAAATGGAAGAATGTGTGGAATGGTGTTTGCGAGGGAGGCACGTAAGGACAGGGATAAGTGGAGTTTCCTTTGCCATGACCTCCTCTTAGTGGGAGTTCCCATAGGGAATGGGCATCAGAGATATAGTTAGATAGAGAGAATGTATATTGTGGAACTTGGCTGCGAGTCCTGCATCCCATCTTTGACCAAATCTTTCTCCCCTTAATGATGGTTGCATCACTTCTGCTTTGATGCCAGTTGCATCAGGGTCACAGTATATTGGACCATCAAACTCTTCCCTTCCCTTGATTTTTATTCTGCTTTCATTTCTGCTCAGAATCACTGCAAACCTTTTCTTTGAAAACTCAAACACTCCCTTTGAAATAGAAAGTTGGGTTATTTGACTTCATCTTATGATAAATCTTTCTGTTCCTTAACCAACAACTTTTCCAAAAACTTGTGTAATTCAGCCTCAACCCCATACACCCTATCTGATCAGTCTACAGCCAACTTTCAAGCTGATAAAGCCACTCATCCTGGTCCCTTATTTTCCTCTTGTTTATCTTTGGATTGTTCCTATTCTAATCCTCTACACTCATCTCCTCCAACTGAACGTATACCTTCACGTATATTTTCCTCATGTAGGGTCTTCCAAGTACTTTCCCAGTTCAGGTGGACAAGGTGTATTGCCCAGATGGCATACCTCCTCCTTAAGTCTTAAGGGAGTTTGCCCTAAGCTAATCCTGATCCTTGCATGCCTATTATGCTTTCTAAAAATTTGGATTTTTCTTCCTTCTTAGAAGCATATCTTGGTACAGCACATTGCTAAGAAAGGAGACCATTCTGACCCTTCCAACTGTTGCTGTATTGCTTTCATTGTACATATCTCAAAAGTCTTTGAAGCTTCCTTTAACTCTTTTTGTCAGACACTTAGAATCCCATTGTCTTCTCTCTGATCAACAATACAAATTTAGCAGTGCTAGGTAAACTGATGATCTCTCCTATGTGACTTACCTCTCGTCCTTCTCCGTCAGGGATTCTGGTAGGCAGCCAACGACCAGTGAGGTATATTACCAGTACTACCTGCCTGGGTAGCGGGAGGGTTAGTGATGGCTGCGTAGTGAGCCAGCACTTCAGTGGTTGCCAAGTTGCCCTCCTCTGACCCAGGTAGCTGTCTTTTCTTTCTGCCTTACCCACATGTGGACTACTAGCATTGTGTCCAAAATCCACAATTATGCTATCTCTCCTAGTCATACTTAACACTTGACAACACTTAAATCAGCTCATTCTTCATAACTAGATTTTCTGTGGTGGGCACTATGTGCTAGCCATGCTTTTTGGCAAGATAGTGATAGCAATAGATAGAAGTAGTAGGTAGGGACATTTAGGCACGAGCATTAGGTAGAAGCAGATGCAGCAGGTAGGAATACTATGCTGGAGTATTAAGTTGATGTAGTTAGTAGGAATATTAGGTAGGGGTCTTTACAGACATATTACTAGAGTTGTCCTCTGTCAGTGGCCTGTTAAGGGTGAGGCACTAAAGGCAAAGAAGTGGCAATGGAGTTCACTAGGTATGGGGACTCTTTTGCTGTGGCCACACCCTTGAGGGAGTTCCAGGTGAGCACAGGCATCAGAGATATAGATATGTAGATAGATAGACAAACTTAATCACCAACTTCTGCAGTTTCTCACATGAATCTGCCTCCAGTGCTGTGTCATCAGCAAACATTAACTGACTCACTTCCTAGGCTCCTCACCCATACTTACTGCAGACTTACCCTGTAAACCTCCCTCATCACCCCACATGCATCCATAAACTGATTAAACAGCCATGGTGACATTACACACCCCTGCTGCAGAACAACTCACCTGGAACCACTTGCTCTTCTATCATCCTACTCATGCATATGCCTTATGCTCTTGATAAAAACATCTCTGCTTCTGATAGCTTTCCTCTCACACCACATTTTCTTTTGACCTTCCACAAGACATCTCTATCAACCCTGCTATATGCTTTTTTCAGATACAAAAATGCCACAAAGCCTTTTGTTTTTTTTAAGTATTTCTCACATACATTCTTCAAAGCAAAGATACCTGAATTTGCCTCCCTCACTGTGGGATGTATGATCGTGACCTAGTGAAGGTGATGGTTTTTAGAGAAGAGAAAATGATGAGGTTTAGAAGAGCTTTGGGAAAAGAGAAAATAATGAGGTGTAGAAGATGTTTTTGGAAAAGAGAATATGGTGAGGCTTAGATGAGGTTTTTGGAATAGAGAAAATGATCTTGTTTGGGAAAGAGAAAATGATGAGCTTTAGAAGAGGGTGGTGAAAGTAAGTGAGCATGGAAAAGTGACATGTGTGAAGAAATACGAGGAGAGATTGAATGTATAATGGCAGAAGGTGAGAGTGGGAGTGGATGAGAATTGAGAGATATTTAGGGAAGCAGTGCTGGCATGGAGGTGGAGAGTGAGCAGGTGAGAAAGGATAGTGAGTGGTAGGATGATGAAGTTGCCAACGAAAGAGAAAAGAAAGATGTACGAACAGTACTTACAGGGAGAGGGCATGAGTGATTGGTTGATGCACAATAGTAAATGACAGGTCAAGAGGAAGGTGCAGGGGGTGAAAAAGAGAACAAGTGAAAGTTAGGGTGAACAAGTATCTGCAAACTTCAGGGAGAATAAGAGAATGTTTGGGAAGTTGGTTAATATTGAGAGAAAAATAAGAACAAATGTAAACTTTGGTGAAGGAGACAAATAGGGAAGTGGTAACAGGCAAAGATAAGGTGAAGAGGAGATGGAATGACTGCTTACAAGGATTGTCAACTTTGTTTGATGGTAGGGTGGCAAATGTAGGGTGTTTGCGTTGGGTAGGTATGTGAATTGATCTAATTTACTTGGCCTAATCACCAGTTGCAATGATTAATCAATCAAAATTATCTGTGATGAAGGTATACTAACTATACGAGAATAAGAAAGATCTTATGCAGTTTATTGTTTATAGAACAGGTTCCTCCATCCAGACTAAAGTACTGCCAGGTTCTTTGAATTTAGAATTGATTTATAAACTAATACTCAAGTTTTATAGCATTTGCTCCTATTAGAGTAACAGGGTATATAATCCTGGTCCTTACCTAAATTTTCTAGGAGTCAATTTAAGTCCAACAAAATTTGCATTCAATTTTTTTTTAACTAATAAACAAATTTCACTTATTATTATATTGAACACATAATTTTATAAGACAAAACTCATTTAACCTTTACATTTAATCACCTTTACTGGGACATTGAGTTTAACTGTGGCTGCTTGCACAAGTTTTAACCTGACCTAAATAAGCTTTGCTTAATCCACATTTATTTGATTTATTAAATTTTTGATACTGCACTTTTAAAAATTATAGTTCTTACTACCATACTATACATTTTCAGATTTAACGAACAATGCTGCAAATTATAAACCAAAATTTGCATGTATTTTTCAAGCCAGTTAGCAAAGGTAATAGCAAGAATCAAACTATAGATCATGTACGATATTTTCTATGAATTAATCAAAGTTAAAATTTTTATTATTGTAATTTTATAAGAAATTTTTTTTGAACCCATCATCTTACAAAGGTAGTTTGGTGAAAAGAGACTAGGCGGTGAAAGCCTTGCAAAAGGTGATTGTGGGGAGGTGGTTAGAGTGAATGATATTGCAGTTGAATTTCTTAAATAATGTGGTGGCAATGTTCTTGATTGGTTGTTCAGGATTTTCATTGGATGTTTGGAATATGGGGAGATGCTAGAGGATTGGCAAAATGCTTGTATAATGCCATTGTATAAAGGTGGTGGTGGTGTAGAGGGGAGAGTGTTAAAGTTACAGAGGTATAAGTTTGTTAAGAGTACCTGAAAGTTGTATAGAAGAGTGGTGATTGAGAGGGTAATTGAAAGCAAAGAGCATCAGATTGGTGAAGACCAATGTGTTTTCATGGGTGGTAGAGGATGTATGGATGAGGTGTTTGCTTTTAAGAATGTATACGAGAAATACTTAGAAAAACAGAATGGTTTGTATGTAGCATTTATGACTCTGGAGAAGATATATGACAAGGTTGACAGAGATGCTCTGTGGAAGATGTTAGAAATATTTGGTGTGGGAGAAAAGTAATTAGAAGCAGCGAAAAATTTCTATCGAGAGAGTAAGGCGTGTGTGTGAGTAGGTAGAGAGGAGGATGAGTACTTTTAGGTGAAGGTGGGCCTGTGGCGGGATTGTGTGTTGTCACCATAGCAGTTTAATTTGTTTATAGATGGGGTGTTGAGGGTGGTAAATGCAAGGGTCTTGGAGAGGGGCAGGTTTCCAGTCTGTTAGGGGTGAGGGGGACTAGGAGGTGTGGCAGTTTTTGTTTGATGGTAATATGTGTCGGTGGCAGATTTGAATTTGAAACTTCAGAGTTTGCGAGAATGTGTTTAAGGAGAGAGTTTAGAGTAGATATGAATAAAAGCAAATTTTTGAGGTTTAGCAACGGAGAGACACAGGACTTTTAGAACGTGTTTCAATAGAGAGAACATGGAGGAAGTGGAGTGTTTTAGATGCCTGGGAGTGGGAATAGCAGCAGATTGAACCATATGAGCTGAAATGAGACATAGGATGGGTGAGGAGACTAAGGTCTTGAGCACATTGAGGAGAGAGTGGAAATACAAGTCACTGTCTGTGATGCCATGATGGGTATGGTTAGTGGTATAGAAATGCTGAAGGAATCACGTGTATATGAGGCATTGGCCTGAGATAGTAAATAAGCATGGAAAAGGGTGGATGTGTTGGAAATTAACTGTTTTATAGACAGTAGATGATTGGGAAAGAAAGAGGTGTGGTTGTAAGACAAGCTGGTATGAGAGAGCTGAAAAGAGTGTGCTGAAATGGTTTGGAAATAAGGAGGGGAGCAGTAAGAAGAGTACGGCAAAATAGATATGCATGTGATCACCAGGATTGGGGGATAGGGGGAAACAGAAGGATGTAGAAGAATGGAGTGAAAGATGCTTTGAGTTACCAGGGCCTAAACATGCAAGAGGGTGTGAGGTGTACATTGGATGGAGTGAATTGGAGCACTGTGGTATGTAGAGAGGTGGTTTTCTGTCAGTGGGATGAATAAGGGCATGTGAAACAGTCAGGGGTAAACCACAGAAAGGTCTATGGGGCCTGGTTATAGAAAGAAGGCTTTGATTTCAGTGCATTAGAAATTCCAGCTACAGAGTGGATGTGAACAAATGAGACCATTCGTCATCTATTTCTGGTCCCTCCTTACTGATGTACAAAATGGTGAACAAGCATAAAAAGTATATTATTTATATTTATTTATTATACTTTGCGCTGTCTCATGTTAGCGAGGTAGCGCAAGGAAACAAACGAAAGAATGGCCCAACCCACCCACATACACATGCATATACATACACATCCACACATGCACATATACATACCTATACATTTCAACGTTTACATATATATACATACACAGACATATACATATTTACACATGTACATAATTCTTACTTGCTGCCTTCATTCATTCCTGTCGCCACCCTGCCACACATGAAATGACAACCCCTTTCCCGCATGCGCGCGAGGTAGCGCTAGGAAAAGACAACAAAGGCCACATTTTTATTCACACTCAGTCTCTAGCTGTCATGTTTAATGCACTGAAACCACGGCTCCCTTTCCACATCCAGGCCCCACAAAACTTTCCATGGTTTACCCCAGATGCTTCACATGCCCTGGTTCAATCCATGGACAGCATGTCAATCCTGGTATACCACATCAATCCAATTCACTCTATTCCTTGCATGCCTTTCACCCTTCTGCATGTTCAGGCCCCGATCACTCAAAATCTTTTTCACTCCATCCTTCCACCTCCAATATATCCTCTTTCTCAATCTTTCCTCACTCATTCTCTCCATGTAACCAAACCATTGCAAAACACCCTCCTCTGCTCTCTCAGCCACTCTCTGTTTATTACCACACATCTCTCTTGCCCTTTCATTACTTACTCGATCAAACCACCTCACACCACATATTGTCCTCAAACATCTCATTTCCAACACATCCACCCTCCTCCACACAACTGTATCTATAGCCCACACCTTGCATCTATATAACATTGTTGAAACCACTATTCCTTCAGACATACCCATTTTTGCTTTCCAAGACAATGTTCTCGCCCTCCACACATTCTCAACGCTCCCAGAACTTTTTGCCCCCTCCCCCACCCTGTGACTCACTTCCGCATCCATGGTTCCATCCGCTGCCAAATCCACTCCCAGATATCTAAAACACTTCACTTCCTCTAGTTTTTTTTCCCTTCAAACTTTCCTCCCAGTTGACTTGTCCCTCAACCCTACTATACCTAATAACATTGCTCTTATTCACATTTTCTCTCAGCTTTCTTCTTTCACACACTTTACCAAACTCAGTCACCAACTTCTGCAGTTTCTCACCTGAATCAGCCACCAGCGCTGTATCATCAGCGAACAACTGACTCACTTCCCAAGCCCTATCATCCACAGCAGTCTGCATACTTGCCCCTCTCTCCAAAACTCTTGCATTCACCTCCCTAACAACCCCATCCATAAACAGATTCAACAACCATGGAGACATCACATATCCTTGCTGCAAACCGACATTCACTGAGAACCAATCACTTTCCTCTCTTCCTACTCGTACACATGCCTTACATCCTTGATAAAAACTTTTCACTGCTTCTAGCAACTTGCCTCCCACACCATATATTCTTAATACCTTCCACAGAGCATCTATATAACTCTATCATATGCCTTCTTCAGATCCATAAATGCTACATACAAATCTATGTGCTTTTCTAAATATTTCTCACATACATTTTTCATAGCAAACACCTGATCCACACATCTTCTACCACTTCTGAAACCACACTGCTCTTCCCCAATCTGATGCTCTGTAAATGCTTTCACCCTCTCCATCAATACCCTCCCATATAATTTCCCAGGAATAGTCAAGAAACTTATACCTCTGTAATTTGAGCACTCACCTTTATCCCATTTGCCTTTGTACAATGGCACTATACATGCATTCCGCCAATCCTCAGGCACCTCACTGTGAGTCATACATAAATTTAACATTAAATATCCTTACCAACCAGTCAACAACACAGTCACCCCCTTTTTTGATAAATTCCACTGCATTACCATCCAAACCCACTGCCTTGCCAGCTTTCATCTTCCACAAAGCTTTCACTACCTCTTCTCTGTTTACCAAATTATTCTCCCTAACCCTCTTGCTTCGCACTCCACCTCGACCAAAACACCCTATATCTGCGATTCTATCATCTAACACATTCAGCAAACCTCCAAAATACCTGCTCCACCTCCTTCTCACATCACCACTACTTGTTATTACCTCCCCATTAGCCCCCTTCACCGATGTTCCCATTTGTTCTCTTGTCTTACACACTTTATTTACCTCCTTCCAAAACATCTTTTTATCCTCCCTAAAATTTAATGATACTCTCTAACCCCAACTCTCATTTGCCCTCTTTTTGACCTCTTGCACCTTTCTCTTGACCACCTGCCTCTTTCTTTTTCGTACTTCATCGCTTTTTCCTGCGTTAGTGAAATAGCGCCAAGAAGAGACAAAGAGAGGCTATATCCACTCACATCCATTCTCTAGTTGTTGTTGTTATTATTATTATTATTCTTATTATTATTATTATTATTATTATTATTATTTTTTTTTTATTTTGCTTTGTCGCTGTCTCCCGCGTTTGCGAGGTAGCGCAAAGAAACAGACGAAAGAAATGGCCCAACCCACCCCCATACACAATGTATACACACACACGTCCACACACGCAAATATACATACCTATACATCACAGTGTACACATATATATGCATACACAGACACAATACATATATACCCATGCACACAATTCACACTGGCTGCCCCCATTCACTCCCATCGCCACCTCGCCACACATGGAATACCATCCCCCTCCCCCCTCATGTGTGCGAGGTAGCACTAGGAAAAGACAACAAAGGCCCCATTCGTTCACACTCAGTCTCTAACTGCCATGCAATAATGCCCAAAACCACAGCTCCCTTTCCACATCCAGGCCCCACACAACTTTCCATGGTTTACCCCAGACGCTTCACATGCCCTGATTCAATCCACTGACAGCACGTCAACCCCGGTATACCACATCAATCCAATTCACTCTATTCCTTGCCCTCCTTTCACCCTCCTGCATGTTCAGGCCCCGATCACACAAAATCTTTTTCACTCCATCTTTACACCTCCAATTTGGTCTCCCACTTCTCCTCGTTCCCTCCACCTCCGACACATATATCCTCTTGGTCAATCTTTCCTCACTCATTCTCTCCATGTGCCCAAACCATTTCAAAACACCCTCTTCTGCTCTCTCAACCAAGCTCTTTTTATTTCCACACATCTCTCTTACCCTTACATTACTTACTCGATCAAACCACCTCACACCACACATTGTCCTCAAACATCTCATTTCCAGCACATCCACCCTCCTGTGCACAACTCTATCTATAGCCCACGCCTCGCAACCATACAAAATTGTTGGAACCACTATTCCTTCAAACATACCCATTTTTGCTTTCCGAGATAATGTTCTCGACTTCCACACATTCTTCAAGGCTCCCAGGATTTTCGCCCCCTTCCCCACCCTATGATTCACTTCCGCTTCCATGGTTCCATCCGCTGCCAGATCCACTCCCAGATATCTAAAACACTTTACTTCCTCCACTTTTTCTCCATTCAAACTTACCTCCCAATTGACTTGACCCTCAACCCTACTGTACCTAATAACCTTGCTCTTATTCACATTTACTCTTAACTTTCTTCTTTCACACACTTTACCAAACTCAGTCACCAGCTTCTGCAGTTTCTCACATGAATCAGCCACCAGCGCTGTATCATCAGCGAACAACAACTGACTCACTTCCCAAGCTCTCTCATCCCCAACAGACTTCATACTTGCCCCTCTTTCCAAAACTCTTGCATTCACCTCCCTAACAACCCCATCCATAAACAAATTAAACAACCATGGAGACATCACACACCCCTGCCACAAACCTACATTCACTGAGAACCAATCACTTTCCTCTCTTCCTACACGTACACATGCCTTACATCCTCAATAAAAATTTTTCACTGCTTCTAACAACTTGCCTCCCACACCATATATTCTTAATACCTTCCACAGAGCATCTCTATCAACTCTATCATATGCCTTCTCCAGATCCATAAATGCTACATACAAATCCATTTGCTTTGCTAAGTATTTCTCACATACATTCTTCAAAGCAAACACCTGATCCACACATCCTCTACCACTTCTGAAACCACACTGCTCTTCCCAATCTGATGCTCTGTACATGCCTTCACCCTCTCAATCAATACCCTCCCATATAATTTACCAGGAATACTCAACAAACTTATACCTCTGTAATTTGAGCACTCACTCTTATCCCCTTTGCCTTTGTACAATGGCACTATGCACGCATTCCGCCAATCCTCAGGCACCTCACCATGAGTCATACATACATTAAATAACCTTACCAACCAGTCAACAATACAGTCACCCCCTTTTTTAATAAATTCCACTGCAATACCATCCAAACCTGCTGCCTTGCCGGCTTTCATCTTCTGCAAAGCTTATTATTATTATTTTTATTATTATTATCATATGTTTTTATTTTTTTATAATGCTTGATCACTGTTTCCTGCATCAGCAATGTAGCGCCAGGAAACAGATAAAGAAAGACTCATCCTCTCATATACACACATATATACATTTTTTTGCATGCATATGTGCCATTTCCTGTGTTAGCAAGGTAGCGTTATGAACAGAGGACTGAGCCTAAGAGGAAAAATCGTCACTTGGCCCCCTTCTCTGTTCCCTCTTTTGGAAAAGTGAAAAAAACTGGATGGGAGGATTTACAACCCCCTGCTCTCTTCCCATTTAGTCACCTTTTATGACACGCAGGGAATACGTGGGAAGTATTCTTTCTCCACCATACCCAGGGATAACATATGTACATACACTCACATATACATACATGTACATATGCATATCAATATATACACATATACACACATATACACAGACATGCACATATATACACATGTACATATTCATACTCACTTGCCTTCATCCATTCCTGGTGTCATGCTGCCCCACAGGAAGTAGCATTGCACACCCTGTGTCAGCGAGGTAGTGCCAGGAAAACAGACAAAAAACACTACTTTCTGTCTCACACAGTATGTCTCTAGCAGTCATGTGTAATGCACTGAACCCACTACTCCCTATTCACTTCCAGGCCCCACAGACCTTTCCAGGGTTTACCCCGGATGTTTCACTTCCCATGGTTCAGTCCATTGACAGCATGTCAACCCCAGTATACACCACATCTTTCTAATTCACTCTGTTCCTTGCATGCCTCCCACCCTCCTGTATGTTCAGGCCCCAATTGCTCAAAATCATTTTCACTCCAACCTTTCACCTCCAATTTGGTCTCCTGCTTCTCCTTGTTCCCATTACCTCTGACACATATATCTTCTTTGTCAACCTTTCCCCACTTATTCTCTCCATATGTCCAAACCATTTCAACATACCCTCCTCTGCTCTTTCAACCACACTCTTTTTATTACATCTCTCTTACCCTTTCATTACTTACTTGATCAAGCCACCTCACACCACATATTGTCCTCAAACATTTCATTTCCAACACATCCTATCCTCCTCTGTACAACCCTATCTATATCCCATGCCTCACAACCATATAATGTTGTTAGAACTACTATTCCTTCAAACATACCCATTTTTGCTTTCCGAAATGATATTCTCTTAATTATTATTATTGTTATTATTCTTCTTATTATTGTTATTCATCATTATACTTTGTCGCTGTCTCCCGCATTAGTGAGGTAGCACAAGGAAACAGACGAAAGAATGGCCCAGCCCACCTGCATATACATGTATATACATACACGTCCACACACGCACATATACATACGTATACATCTCAATGTATACATTTATATATACACACACAGACATATACATATATACACATGTACATAATTCATACTGTCTGCCTTTATTCATTCCTGTCGCCACCCTGCCACACATGATATAACAACCCCATCCCCCGCATGTGCGCGACGTAGTGCTAGGAATAGACAACAAAGGGCCACATTCGTTCACACTCAGTCTTCAGCTGTCATGTATAATTCACCAAAACCACAGCTCCCTTTCCACATCCAGGCCCCACAGAACTTTCCATGGCTTACCTCAGAGGCTTCACATGCCCTGGTTCAGTCCATTGACAGCACGTCGACTCCAGTATAACACATCGTTCCAATTCACTCTATTCTTTGCATACCTTTCACCCTCCTGCATGTTCAGGCCCCGATCACTCAAAATCTTTTTCATCCCATCTTTTCACTTCCAATTTGGTCTCCCACTTCTCATTCCCTCCACCTCTGACACATATATGCTCTTTGTCAATCTTTCCTCACTCATTCTCTCCATGTGACCAAACCATTTCAAAACACCCTCTTCTGCTCTCTCAACACACTCTTTTTATTACCACACATCTCTCTTACCCTTTCATTACTTAATCAAACCACCTCACACCACATGTTGTCCTCAAACATCTCATTTCCAGCACATCTATCCTCCTCCGCACAGCTCTATCTATGGCCCATGCCTTGCAACCATATAACATTGTTGGAAGCACTATTCCTTCAAACATACCCATTTTTACTTTCCGAGATAATGTTCTCGACTTCCACACATTCTTCAATGCTCCCAGAATTTTCACCCCCTCCCCTACCCTATGATTCACTTCCGCTTGCATGGTTCCATCCGCTGCCAAATCCACTCCCAGATATCTAAAACACTTTACTTCCTCCAGTTTTTCTCCATTCAAACTTACCTCCCAATTGACTTGTCCCTCAACCCTACTGTACCTAATAACCTTGCTCTTATTCACATTTACTCTCAGCTTTCTTCTTTCACACACTTTACCAAACTCAGTCACCAGCTTCTGCAGTTTCTCACATGAATCAACCACCAGCGCTGTATCATCAGCGAACAACAACTGACTCACTTCCCAAGCTCTCTCATCCACAACAGACTGCATACTTGCCCCTCTTTCCAAAACTCTTGCATTCACCTCCCTAACAACCCCATCCATAAACAAATTAAACATCCATGGAGACATCACACACCCCTGCCACAAACCTACATTCACTGAGAACCAATCACTTATCTCTCTTCCTACACGTATACATGCCTTACATCCTTGATAAAAACTTTTCACTGCTTCTAACAACTTGCCTCCCACACCATATATTCTTAATACCTTCCACAGAGCATCTCTATCAACTCTATCATTTGCCTTCTCCAGATCCATAAATGCTACATACAAATCCATTTGCTTTTCTAAGTATTTCTCACATACATTCTTCAAAGCAAACACCTGATCCACACATCCTCTACCACTTCTGAAACCACACTGCTCTAACCCAATCTGATGCTCTGTACATGTCTTCACCCTCTCAATCAATACCCTCCTGTATAATTTACCAGGAATACTCAACAAACGTATTCCTCTGTAATTTGAGCACTCACTTTTATCCCCTTTGCCTTTGTACAGTGGCACTATGCATGCATTCCGCCAATCCTCAGGCAACTCACCACAAGTCATACATACATTAAATAACCTTACCAACCAGTCAACAATACAGTCACCCCCCTTTTTTTTAATAAATTCCACTGGAATACCATCCAAACCCGCTGCCTTGCCGGCTTTCATCTTCCGCAAAGCTTTTACTACCTCTTCTCTGTTTACCAAATCATTGTTCCTGACCCTCTCACTTTGCACACCACCTCGACCAAAATACCCTGTATCTGCCACTCTATCATCAAATGTATTCAACAAACCTTCAGAATACTCTCTCCATCTCCTTCTCACATTACCACTACTTGTTATCATCTCCCCATTAGCCCCATTCACTGAAGTTCCCATTGATTCCTTTGTCTTACGCACATTATTTACCTCCTTCCAAAACATCTTTTTATGCTCCCTAAAATTTAATGATACTCTCTCACCTCAACTCTCATTTGCCCTCTTTTTCACCTCTTGTACCTTTCTCTTGACCTCCTGCCTCTTTCTTTCTTTTATACATCTCCCAGTCATTTGCATTATTTCCCTGCAAAAATCGTCCAAATGCCTCTCTCTTCTCTTTCACTAACAATCTTACTTTTTCATCCCACCACTCACTACCCTTTCTAATCTGCCTACCTCCCACGCTTCTCATGCCACAAGCATCTTTTGCACAAGCCATCACTGCTTCCCTAAATACATTCCGTTCCTCCCCCACTCCCCTTATGTCCTTTGTTCTCACCTTTTTCCATTCTGTACTTATTCTCTCCTGATACTTCCTCACACAAGTCTCCTTCCCAATCTCACCACTCTTTTCACCCCCAACATTCTCTCTTCTTTTCTGAAAACCTCTACAAATCTTCACCTTTGCCTCCACAAGATAATGATCAGACATCCCTCCAATTGCACCTCTCAGCACATTAACATCCAAAAGTCTCTCTTTCGAGTGCCTGTCAATTAACACGTAATCTAATAACGCTCTCTGGCCATCTCTCCTACTTACATATGTATAATTATGTATATCTCTCTTTTTAAACCAGGTATTCCCAATTACCAGTCCTTTTTCAGCACATAAATGTACAAGCTCTTCACCATATCCATTTACAACACTGAACACCCCATGTACACCAGTTATTCCCTCAACTTCCACATTACTCACCTTTGCATTCAAATCACCCTTCACTATAACCCGATCTCGTGCATCAAAACTACTAACACACTCACTCAGCTGCTCCCAAAACACTTGCCTCTCATGATCTTTCTTTTCATCCCCAGGTGCATATGCACCAATAATCTTCCATCTCTCTCCATCCACTTTCAGTTTTACCCATATCAATCTAGAGTTTACTTTCTTACCCTCTATCACATACTCCCACCACTCCTGTTTCAGGAGCAGTGCTACTCCTTCCCTTGCTCTTGTCCTCTCACTAACCCCTGACTTTACTCCCAAGACATTCCCAAACCACTCTTCCCCTTTACCCTTGAGCTTCATTTCTTTCAGAGCCAAAACATCCAGGTTCCTTTCTTCAAACATACTACCTATCTCTCCTTTTTTCTCATCTTGGCTACATCCACATACATTTAGACACCCCAATCTGAGCCTTCGAGGAGGATGAGTACTCCCCGTGTGACTCCTTCTTCTGTTTCCCCTTTAGAAAGTTAAAATACAAGGAGGGGAGGGTTTCCAGCCCCCTGCTCCAGTCCCCTTTAGTCGCCTTCTACAACACGTGAGGAATGCGTGGGAAGTATTCTTTCTCCCCTATTACTATTATTATTATTGTTGTTATTTATTTTTATTGATTATTATTGGTGACTGGGTTTGAAAAGGTGTGTGAGAGGAGAAAGTTTAGAGTAAATTTAAATAAGAACAAGGTTATTAGGTTCAGTAGAGTTGAGGGACAAGCTAATTGGGATGTAAGTTTGAATGGAGAAAAATTGGAGGAAGTGAAATGTTTTAGATATCTGGAAGTGGACTTACCAGTGAATGGAACCATGGAAACAGAAGTGAGTCACAGGGTGGGGGAGGGGGCAAAGGTTCTGGGAGCGATGAAGAATGTGTGGAAGGAGAGAACGTTATCTTGGAGAGCAAAAGTGTGCATGTTTGAAAGTTCCAACAATATTATATGGTTGCGAGGCATGAACTATAGATGGTGTTATATGGAGGAGGGTGGATGTGTTGGAAATGAGATGCTTGAGGACAATTTGTGGTGTGAGGTGGTTTGATCGAGTAAGTAATGAAAGGGTAAAAGATATGTGTGGAAATAAAAAGAGTGTGGTTGAGAGAGTAGAAGAGGGTGTATTGAAATGGTTTGGACATATGTAAAGAATGAATGAGGAAAGATTGACAAAGAGGATATTTGTGTCAAAGGTGGAGGTATCAAGAAGCAGAAGACCAAATTGGAAGTGGAAGGATGGAGTGAAAAAGATTTTGAGTGATCAGGGCCTGAACATACAGGAGGGTTAGAGGTGTGCAAGGAATAGAGGGAATTGGAACGATGTTGTATACCCGGGTCGACTTGCTGTCAGTGGACTGAACCAGGGCACGTAAAATGTCTGGTGTAAACCATGGAAAGGTGTGTGGGGCCTGGATGTGGATAGGGAGCTGTGGTTTCAGTGCATTACACATGACAGCTAGAGACTGAGTGTGAACAAATGTGGTCTTTTTTGCCTGTTTTCCTTCCGCTACGTCACTGAAGCAGGTGGTAGTGATGCTGTCTTCTATGGGGCAGGGTAGCGCTAGAAATGGATGAAGGCGAGCATGAAAAAAAAAAAAGAGAGGGGAGGATTTCCAGCCCCCTGCTCCCTTCCCTTTTAGTCACCTGCTACGACACGCAGGGAATATGTGGGAAGTATTCTTTCTCCCCTATCCCCTGGGAATAAATGTATATATAATATATATGTATATAATATATATATATTTTTTTTCAAACTATTCGCCACTTCCCGCGTTAGCGAGGTAGCGTTAAGAACAGAGAACTGGGCCACTGAGGGAATATCCTCACCTGGCCCCCTTCTCTGTTCCTTCTTTTGGAAAATTAAAAAAATTGAGAGGGGAGGATTTCCAGCCCCCCGCTCCCTCCCCTTTTAGTCGCCTTCTACGACACGCAGGGAATACGTGGGAAGTATTCTTTCTCCCCTATCCTCAGGGATAATATAATATATATATAATAATATATTTTTTTTTTTTTCTTTGTCGCTGTCTCCCGCGTTTGCGAGGTAGCGCAAGGAAACAGACGAAAGAAATGGCCCAACCCACCCCCATACACATGCCTTGATTCAATCCACTGACAGCACGTCAACCCCGGTATACCACATCGCTCCAATTCACTCTATTCTTTGCCCTCCTTTCACCCTCCTGCATATTCAGGCCCCGATCACACAAAATCTTTTTCACTCCATCTTTCCACCTCCAATTTGGTCCCCCTCTTCTCCTCGTTCCCTCCACCTCCGACACATATATCCTCTTGGTCAATCTTTCCTCACTCATTCTCTCCATGTGACCAAACCATTTCAAAACACCCTCTTCTGCTCTCTCAACCACTCTCTTTTTATTTCCACACATCTCTCTTACCCTTACGTTACTTACTCGATCAAACCACCTCACACCACACATTGTCCTCAAACATCTCATTTCCAGCACATCCATCCTCCTGCGCACAACTCTATCCATAGTCCACGCCTCGCAACCATACAACATTGTTGGAACCACTATTCCTTCAAACATACCCATTTTTGCTTTCCGAGATAATGTTCTCGACTTCCACACATTCTTCAAGGCTCCCAGAATTTTCGCCCCCTCCCCCACCCTATGATCCACTTCCGCTTCCATGGTTCCATCCGCTGCCAGATCCACTCCCAGATATCTAAAACACTTCACTTCCTCCAGTTTTTCTCCATTCAAACTCACCTCCCAATTGACTTGACCCTCAACCCTACTGTACCTAATAACCTTGCTCTTATTCACATTTACTCTTAACTTTCTTCTTTCACACACTTTACCAAACTCAGTCACCAGCTTCTGCAGTTTCTCATATGAATCAGCCACCAGCGCTGTATCATATATATATATATATATATATATATATATATATATATATATAATATTTTTTTTTATTTTATTATACTTTGCGCTGTCTCCCGCATTTGCGAGGTAGCGCAAGGAAACAGATGAAAGAAATGGCCCAACCCCCCCCCATACACATGTATATACATACGTCCACACACGCAAATTACATACCTACACAGCTTTCCATGGTTTACCCCAGACGCTTCACATGCCTTGATTCAATCCACTGACAGCACGTCAACCCCTGTATACCACATCGCTCCAATTCACTCTATTCCTTGCCCTCCTTTCACCCTCCTGCATGTTCAGGCCCCGATCACACAAAATCTTTTTCACTCCATCTTTCCACCTCCAATTTGGTCTCCCTCTTCTCCTCATTCCCTCCACCTCCGACACATATATCCTCTTGCTCAATCTTTCCTCACTCATTCTCTCCATGTGCCCAAACCACTTCAAAACACCCTCTTCTGCTCTCTCAACCACGCTCTTTTTATTTCCACACATCTCTCTTACCCTTACGTTACTCACTCGATCAAACCACCTCACACCACACATTGTCCTCAAACATCTCATTTCCAGCACATCCATGCTCCTGCGCACAACTCTATCCATAGCCCACGCCTCGCAACCATACAACATTGTTGGAACCACTATTCCTTCAAACATACCCATTTTTGCTTTCCGAGATAATGTTCTCGACTTCCACACATTCTTCAAGGCCCCCAGAATTTTTCGCCCCCTCCCCCACCCTATGATCCACTTCCGCTTCCATGGTTCCATCCGCTGCCAGATCCACTCCCAGATATCTGAAACACTTCACTTCCTCCAGTTTTTCTCCATTCAAACTCACCTCCCAATTGACTTGACCCTCAACCCTACTGTACCTAATAACCTTGCTCTTATTCACATTTACTCTTAACTTTCTTCTTCCACACACTTTACCAAACTCAGTCACCAGCTTCTGCAGTTTCTCACATGAATCAGCCACCAGCGCTGTATCATCAGCGAACAACAACTGACTCACTTCCCAAGCTCTCTCATCCCCAACAGACTTCATACTTGCCCCTCTTTCCAAAACTCTTGCATTTACCTCCCTAACAACCCCATCCATAAACAAATTAAACAACCATGGAGACATCACACACCCCTGCCGCAAACCTACATTCACTGAGAACCAATCACTTTCCTCTCTTCCTACACGTATACATGCCTTACATCCTCGATAAAAACTTTTCACTGCTTCTAACAACTTTCCTCCCACACCATATATTCTTAATACCTTCCACAGAGCATCTCTATCAACTCTATCATATGCCTTCTCCAGATCCATAAATGCTACATACAAATCCATTTGCTTTTCTAAGTATTTCTCACATACATTCCTCAAAGCAAACACCTGATCCACACATCCTCTACCACTTCTGAAACCACACTGCTCTTCCCCAATCTGATGCTCTGTACATGCCTTCACCCTCTCAATCAACACCCTCCCATATAATTTACCAGGAATACTCAACAAACGTATTCCTCTGTAATTTGAGCACTCACTCTTATCCCCTTTGCCTTTGTACAATGGCACTATGCACGCATTCCGCCAATCCTCAGGCACCTCACCATGAGTCATACATACATTAAATAACCTTACCAACCAGTCAACAATACAGTCACCCCCTTTTTTAATAAATTCCACTGCAATACCATCCAAACCTGCTGCCTTGCCGGCTTTCATCTTCCGCAAAGCTTTCACTACCTCTTCTCTGTTTACCAAATCATGTATGTATGTGAGAAATACTTAGAAAAGCAAATGGATTTGTATGTAGCATTTATGGATCTGGAGAAGGCATATGATAGAGTTGATAGAGATGCTCTGTGGAAGGTATTAAGAATATATGGTGTGGGAGGCAAGTTGTTAGAAGCAGTGAAATGTTTTTATCGAGGATGTAAGGCATGTGTACGTGTAGGAAGAGAGGAAAGTGATTGGTTCTCAGTGAATGTAGGTTTGCGGCAAGGGTGTGTGATGTCTCCATGGTTGTTTAATTTGTTTATGGATGTGTGGAAGTCGAGAACATTATCCCGGAAAGCAAAAATGGGTATGTTTGAAGGAATAGTGGTTCCAACAGTGTTGTATGGTTGCGAGGCGTGGGCTATGGATAGAGTTGTGCGCAGGAGGATGGATGTGCTGGAAATGAGATGTTTGAGGACAATGTGTGGTGTGAGGTGGTTTGATCGAGTAAGTAACGTAAGGGTAAGAGAGATGTGTGGAAATAAAAAGAGCGTGGTTGAGAGAGCAGAAGAGGGTGTTTTGAAATGGTTTGGGCACATGGAGAGAATGAGTGAGGAAAGATTGACCAAGAGGATATATGTGTCAGAGGTGGAGGGAACGAGGAGAAGAGGGAGACCAAATTGGAGGTGGAAAGATGGAGTGAAAAGGATTTTGTGTGATCGGGGCCTGAACATGCAGGAGGGTGAAAGGAGGGCAAGGAATAGAGTGAATTGGAGCGATGTGGTATACAGGGGTTGACGTGCTGTCAGTGGATTGAATCAAGGCATGTGAAGCGTCCGGGGTAAACCATGGAAAGCTGTGTAGGTATGTATATTTGCGTGTGTGGACGTGTGTATGTACATGTGTATGGGGTGGGTTGGGCCATTTCTTTCGTCTGTTTCCTTGCGCTACCTCGCAAACGCGGGAGACAGCGACGAGGTATAAAAAAAAAAAAAAAATGGATGGGGTTGTTAGGGAGGTAAATGCAAGAGTTTTGGAAAGAGGGGCAAGTATGAAGTCTGTTGTGGATGAGAGAGCTTGGGAAAGGAGTCAGTTGTTGTTCGCTGATGATACAGCGCTGGTGGCTGATTCATGTGAGAAACTGCAGAAGCTGGTGACTGAGTTTGGTAAAGTGTGTGAAAGAAGAAAGTTAAGAGTAAATGTGAATAAGAGCAAGGTTATTAGGTACAGTAGGGTTGAGGGTCAAGTCAATTGGGAGGTAAGTTTGAATGGAGAAAAACTGGAGGAAGTGAAGTGTTTTAGATATCTGGGAGTGGATCTGGCAGCGGATGGAACCATGGAAGCGGAAGTGGATCATAGGGTGGGGGAGGGGGCGAAAATTCTGGGGGCCTTGAAGAATGTGCGGAAGTCGAGAACATTATCTCGGAAAGCAAAAATGGGTATGTTTGAAGGAATAGTGGTTCCAACAATGTTGTATGGTTGCGAGGCGTGGGCTATGGATAGAGTTGTGCGCAGGAGGATGGATGTGCTGGAAGTGAGATGTTTGAGGACAATGTGCTGGTGTGAGGTGGTTTGATCGAGTAAGTAACGTAAGGGTAAGAGAGATGTGTGGAAATAAAAAGAGCGTGGTTGAGAGAGCAGAAGAGGGTGTTTTGAAATGGTTTGAGCACATGGAGAGAATGAGTGAGGAAAGATTGACCAAGAGGATATATGTGTCGGAGGTGGAGGGAACGAGGAGAAATGGGAGACCAAATTGGAGGTGGAAAGTTGGAGTGAAAAAGATTTTGTGTGATCGGGGCCTGAACATGCAGGAGGGTGAAAGGAGGGCAAGGAATAGAGTGAATTGGATCGATGTGGTATACCAGGGTTGTCGTGCTGTCAGTGGATTGAATTAGGGCATGTGAAGCGTCTGGGGTAAACCATGGAAAGCTGTGTAGGTATGTTTATTTGCGTGTGTGGACGTGTATGTATATACATGTGTATGGGGGTGGGTTGGGCCATTTCTTTCGTCTGTTTCCTTGCGCTACCTCGCAAGCGCGGGAGACAGCGACAAAGCAAAAAAAAAAATATATATATATATATATATATATATATATATATATATATATATATATATATATATATATATATATATATTTTTTTTTTTTTTCCTTTGTTGCTGTCTCCCGCGTTTGCGAGGTAGCGCTAGGAAACAGACGAAAGAAATGGCCTAACCCACCCCCATACCCACGTCCACACATGCAAATATACATACCTACACAGCTTTCCATGGTTTACCCCAGACGCTTCACATGCCCTGATTCAATCCAGTGACAGCACGTCAACCCTGGTATACCACATCGATCCAATTCACTCTATTCCTTGCCCTCCTTTCACCCTCCTGCATGTTCAGGCCCTGATCACACAAAAATCTTTTTCACTCCATCTTTCCACCTCCAATTTGGTCTCCCACTTCTCCTCATTCCCTCCACCTCCGACACATATATCCTCTTGGTCAATCTTTCCTCACTCATTCTCTGCATGTGCCCAAACCATTTCAAAACACCCTCTTCTGCTCTCTCAACCACACTCTTTTTATTTCCACACATCTCTCTTACCCTTACGTTACTTACTCGATCAAACCACCTCACACCACACATTGTCCTCAAACATCTCACCTCCAGCACATCCACCCTCCTGCGCACAACTCTATCCATAGCCCACGCCTCGCAGCCATACAACATTGTCGGAACCACTATTCCTTCAAACATACCCATTTTTGCTTTCCGAGATAATGTTCTCGACTTCCACACATTCTTCAGTGCTCCCAGGATTTTCGCCCCCTCCCCCACCCTATGATTCACTTTCGCTTCCATGGTTCCATCCGCTGCCAGATCCACTCCCAGATATCTAAAACACTTTACTTCCTCCAGTTTTTCTCCATTCAAACTTACCTCCCAATTTCAAAATACTCACTCTATTTATTTTGCCTCATTGCCTGACAATATTTCATGATCCTCTTCCTTCACTATTACTCCCACTTATTTATTTAGTACTCTTCACGATATTTACTTTTCAAATTTTTTTGTAATTTTTTTTGAAGTTCCTTAGTACTTCTTCATTGATCCCTGCTGGCATTTTTCTCCTTTTTCAGCTTCCCTACTTTGCTTTTGACCTCCAGCCATTTTCTCTCTTACATCTTCCAATTCTTTGCACTTCTACCCTGCAGATTTCACCTATACATTTTCTTTTCTCTTTTACTAGAAATCTGACTTCCATATCCTACCTTTTGTCATTCACTCGCATCCCATATTCTGCTTACTACACACTTCACCCCTACATGTAGGCATTATTACTCAAAATAATTTTCCCTCCTTGCCCACCCATTTTACTTCATTAACTCACCCTGTGCTCCTTTTCATTCAGTGTCTTTTGGTCTCACCACACACTTTCATTTTTTTCCAAGCTTGGTCACTTTCACCACTTCTTCCCCACACATGTCATTTCCTCTTTCTGTGAAACCACTACAGACTTTCACAGACATTCTTACCTGCTACCCTTCTCAGCAAGTTCATATCCAAAAGCCTCTCATTTGCATGCCTTTCAATATTACTTTGCTGTATAAAACAATAAAACCTGGTGACCCCCAACCCCACTTCCCCAAGATTTACTTATTCATCTCTTATTAAACCAAGTATTCTTAATTACCAGTCCTTTTCTGGCATGGAGCTCAACAAGCTGTTCCCTGTTTTCTCATACATCAGGTACTGCATGTTCCCAATTATACCCTGAACTATCACATCACACCTCTATATTCAGATCACCCAACACAAGGGTTTGATTCCTTGCATGAAAATTGCCAAAGCACTCACTCGGCTCCCCAAAAAAACTTTGCAACCATTTGCTCTTCGCTCCTCTCCATATGGTGTGTATAAGCACTGACAGTCACTGGCTTTTAGTAATCTCTTTTGATTCTTACCCACATTAATCTTGAACTTCTCTAAGCTGTTTAACACAGTCCCACAGCTCCATCAGAGGTACCACTCCATTCTTTGCATTTACCCCCACACTAGTCCCACATATTATTCTCTCTAACGTTCACAAACCATTCTCATTAGACATATCACCAGTATCATGATGGCATCTATGCACATTCAAACACCCCAGCCTTAACCTTCAAGGAGAATTCCTTTCATGGCTTTCTTTTGCTTCTGTTTTGGAAAGTGCAAATAAAAGAATGGGAGGGTTTCCAGCCCTCTGCTCCCACCTGTGCTCATCTCCCCTTATGTTGAGTAAGAGATAATTGGGTAGTTTCCTTACTCCTCTATCCCCAGATAAAGGAAATTTGTGATTTAGGATAAAGAATTGTGTGAATTTCTTGTCAAATGTTTTGTGAGAGATGAATGGAAAGTTTATGTTTATGGATTAAGTTCCAGTAACTCGTGTGTATATGAGGCAGAAAGGAAATACAGCTGTTGGAGCAGAAAGGGGAGGCATAACAGTTACTGTGGTGCCAGCTCACTGTTCTGCTGCCACAAATGATAATGATGATAATAATGATAATGGTGATAATAAACATATGATGATAATAATGATAATGCTAATAATAATGCTAATAATGATATAGAGAAGAGAGTGGTGAGAGTAAGTGAGCTTGGAAAGGAGACTTGTGTGAAGAAATACCTTGAAAGATTGAGTGTAGAATGGCAAAAGGTGAGAGCAAATGAAATGAGGGGAGCGGATGAGAAATTGGATGTATTTAGCAAAGAAGTAATGGCATGCGTAAAAAATGCATGTGACATGAGAAAGGTGACAGATGGGCAGTTTAGAAAGGGTAGTGAGTGATGGAATGAAGAAGTAAAGTTATTTGTGGAAGAGAAATGAGAGGCGTTTGGACAGTACTTACAAGGAAGGCGTACGAATGACTGGGAGATGTATAAGCGAAAGTGGTAGGAGGTCAAGAGGAAGATGCAAGGGTTGAAAAAGAGGGCAAATAAGAGTTGGGGTGAGAGTGTCATTAAACTTTAGGGAGAATAAAAGATGTTTTGGAAGGGGGTAAATAAAGTGTGTAAGACGAGAACAAATGGGAACATCGGTGAAGGGGGCTAATGGGGAGGTAATAAAAAGTAGTGGTGAAGTGAGGAGATGGAGTGAGTATTTTGAAGGTTATTTAATGTGTTTGATGATAGAGTGGCAGATATAGGGTGTTTTGGTTGAGGTGGTGTGCAAAGTGAGAGGGTCAGGGAGAATGGTTTGGTAAAGAGAGAAGAGATAGTAAAAGCTTTGCGGAAGATGAAAGCCGGCAAGGCAGTGGGTTTGGATGGTATTGCAGTGGAATTTGTTAAAAAAGCGGGGTGACTGTGTTGTTGACTGGTTGGTAAGGATATTCAGTGTATGTATAGTTCATGATGAAGTGCCTGAGGATTGGCGGAATGCATGCATAGTGCCATGTACAAAGACAAAGGAGATAAAGATGAGTGTTCAAATTACAGAGGTATAAGTTTATTGAGTATTCCTGGGAAATTATATGGGAGGGTATTGATTGAGAGGGTGATGGCATGTACAAAGCATCAGACTGGGGAAGAGCAGTATGTTTTCAGAAGTGGTAGAGGATGTGTGGATCAGGTGTTTGCTTTGAAGAATGTATGTGAGAAATACTGTGATAAGCAAATGAATATGTATGTAGCATTTATGGATCTGGAGACGGCATATGATAGAGTTGATAGAGATGGTCTGTGGAAGGTATTAAGAGTATATGGTGTGGGAGGTAAGTTGTGAGAAGCGGTGAAAAGTTTTTATCAGGGATGTGAGACATGAGTATCCCTGAGACATGAGTACAAGTAGGAAGAGAAGAGAGTGATTGGTTCCCAGTGAATGTCGGTTTGTGGCATTGGTGCATGATGTCTCCATAGTTGTTTAATTTGTTTATGGATGGGGTTGTTAGGGAGGTAAATGCAAGAGTTTTTGGAGAGAGGGGCAAGTATGCAGTCTGTTTTGGATGAGAGGGCTTGGAAAGTGAGTCGGTTGTTGTTTGCTGATAATACAGCGCTGGTGGCTGATTTGGGTGAGAAACTGCAGATGCTCGTAATTGAGTTTGGTAAAGTGTGTGAAAGAAGAAAGCTGAGGGTAAATGTGAATAAGAGCAAGTTTGTTAGATTCAGTAGGGTTGAGGGACAAGTGAATTGGGTATTCATTCTGAATGGAGAAAACCTGGAGGAAGTGAAGTGTTTTAGATATCTGGGAGTGGATTTAGCAGCGGATGGAACCATGGAAGCAGAAGTGAGTCACAGGATGGAGGAGGGGACGAAAGTTCTAGGAGCGATGAAGAATTTGTGGAAGGCAAGAACGTTATATTGGAGAGCAAAAATGGGTATGTTTGAAGGAATATTGGTTCCAACAATATCATATAGTTGCAAGGCATGGGCTATAGATAGGGTTGTGCGGAGGAGGGTGGATGTGCTGGAAATGAGATGTTTGAGGATAATATGTGGTGTGAGGTGGTTTGGTCGAGTAAGTAATGAAAGGATAAGAGAGATGTGTGGTAATAAAAAGAGTGTGGTTGAGAGAGCAGAAGTGGGTGCATTGAAATGGTTTGGTCACATGGAGAGAATGAGTGAGGAAAGATTGACAAAGAGGATATATGTGTCAGAGGTGGAGGAAACAAAGAGAACTGGGAGACCAAATTGGAGGTAGAAGGATGGAGTGAAAAAGATTTTGAATGATCAGGGCCTGAACATACAGGAGGGTGAAAGGTATGCAAGGAATAGAGTGAATTGGAACGATGTGGTATACCGGGGTTGACGTGTTGTTAGTGGATTGAACCAGGGCATGTAAAGCGTCTGAGGTAAACCATGGAAATTTTTGTGGTGCCTGTTTGTGGAAAGGGAGCTGTGGTTTCGGTGCATTACACATAACAGCTAGAGACTGAGTGTGAACGAATGTGGCTTTTGTTGTCCTTTCCTAGCGCTACCTCATGTGCGCGCGGGGGGAGGGGGTTACCATTTCATGTGTGGCAGGGTGGTGACGGGAATGGATAAAGGCAGCTAGTATGAATTTATACATGTGTATATATGTATATGTCTGTGTATGTATATGTATGTATATGTTGAAATGTATAGGTATGTATATGTACATGTGTAGGCGTGGAAGTATATACATGTGTATATGGGTTGGTTGGGCCATTCTTTCGTCTGTTTCCTTGTGCTACCTTGCTAACGCAGGAGACAGCAACAAAGTATATTAAAAAGAAAATAATAATAGAAATGATAACAACAACAACAATAATATCAATAGTAATGATAATTACAGTAATATGATAATGATAATGATTTGGTAAAACTATTTTTCAGCAGTGCAGCATTAATCCCTAAATGATGCACATATATTTACTGAAGCTACAGAAAAATGGGTGTTTTTCAAGTGAAGAGAAAAACACTTTTCTATGAAATGAAAGAACATCTTGTAAAAATAAGAAAAGAACAGAGAAACAAGTAGAAGAGACCTCAACTTTCTCTCGTGAAAGTAAAAACTTAGGATGAAGTTATATAGTTGAAATACTGCTAAGTACTACAACCTGGTGTCAACATGTCTCTAGTGTCACCACCTTATTTGTATAGTGTTTTGATGCATTTGGCTCTTTTTATTATTATTAAAAAGATTTATCATCTGGATCACCAAATTCATCATCACTGTGGAGAAAATACAGCTTGATATCATGTGCACTTCTACTCTTAGCAGTCTTCTGTGACATAAATTCCAAGCATTGGATGAAGAGTAACCAAATAACTCATGTAATTGTTGTATAAAGGGGCCTGAGGTTTCTTGCACAACCATCATAGATCAGCTCAAATTCAGTAGTTTTCTTGAAAGCAAAAATCAGAGATTTAGTCTCCTTTATAAGGTAGCTTAGATATACTTGAGGTATTGTTGAAGGTTTGATTTATGTATCCTGTTAAAAATCATGTGAAGTGGTTTGTTTGACTTTGTAAAAAAACTTCTGGACAATCAGTGTTTACCTGTAAATAAGTTTAATTAGTCTATGATAAGTTTCTCAGAAGTGGATAGAACACTGAAGAAGAGGGAAAATGTGTGGTTGACTAACAAAAAGATAAAGAAAACAATGGAATTAACAAACTTTATGATATGAAAACCCAGCTTAGTACTGTTCTAGTACAGAGATTCACTTCACTTTCTAAGAATCTGTCAGTGTTGATACCTACTTTTATCTACTTTTTCTTTATAGTGACTGACATGGCATAGGCAAAGCCTCCCCTGGTCAAAGGCCATCCTGGGTGAAAGGAAAAAACAGGAAGCAGAAAAGAGTAAACATTAATCATGATAGGGAAAGACAAAGGAGGAAAATTCTTCTATTGCTTCGTAGTTAGAGGGAAGAAGGTCTCATAATGGACAGCTCTGGAATGGCCAGTCACCATACAAATACTGTAGGAAGAAGCAGCCAGATTCATGCTTTGGGTCTAAACCTCGGTGGCAGGGACACAATTAAACACCTCACAAGCGCAGTGGCCAAAATAATATCCATAAAAGAGAGGGAGTTGGAACATTGAAGCATACAGAAAGGAATTGTTGAAGGGTGATGGTGTTGCAAGGAGAATTAATGTGATAAAAGGTTTTTGATTCCGCTGTCACTGATACAGAGGTGAAAGATGAGCCACCTTATATATGTGTGAGCAGTACCCCATATTAGTCCAGTAGATATGAAATGATAACTCTAAAGAAAGTCCATTACAACACTCCCAGCTCCTGGGAAGCAGACTTTGTGGTGTTGATTATGTGGGTTTCTAGGATAGAGTAGAGAATATGGTTATGTCTAATATGTTTATGTTATAGCAAGGTTGAATTATAGTGTTTTGAAATTTAACAGCAGGAAGTGAATGACTCTTTGATAGAGATATAGAGACAAATTGCATTTTAGCACTCAATTTAACTTAGTGGTACTTCTTCCCCATTCTGAGATGTTGCATAAGTTGAAATTAAGGGAGAAATATGTTCAGTACAGGAAAGAGAATAAGTATTAAAAAGTAAAGGAGAGGGAAGGGGAGTTGAACCATGTAAAGTGGCATCATCAGCTTATGGTTAAAAGGGGTAAAAAGTTGGAGCCATGCCAATGTCAGTACATTCTCTTGCGTTTTCCAGGAGGGAAATTGAATGTCTTTTAATTAGATTTAAAAGATCATGCAATTGATTCTTAATTACTTGATGATGATCTGTCTTAGGATTGTTTGGAGAGTGATTTTATGGACAAGAACTCCTCAGGCTTTGAAAGTTGACCAAAAGGAGGCAGAAGAAGGTGTTTCATTGCAAGTGGAAACAGTTATGTCAGTGTCTGCCTAGCCTTGATAATACTATCTGACTGGTTACAAGCATTTGTAATTTATGAAAAAATTATCTGTGAATTATGTTGATTACAAGAAAATATTTATGAAATATAAAACATGAGGATGAATTGATAAAAGCAATGAATGATAATTATTCGAATAAACAGTAAATAATGTGTATTTTTTTATGCTTGTTCACCATTTCCCATGTTGGCGAGGTAGTGCCTGGAACACTGTATAATGCACAGAAACTAGAGCTCCCTATCCACAACTAGGCACCATAAACCTTTCTGTAGTTTCTTCAGCTGCTTCATGTTCCTTGGTGCATTCTGTTGACTGCATGTCATCCTGGTATGCCATATTGGTCCAGTTTACCCTGTCTCATGCATGCTGTGCACCCTCCTGCATTTTCAGGCCTGAACCTCTAAAGCTTCTTTCACTGCACCCTTCCATCTCCTCCTTTGTTTCCCCCTTTTCCTTGTTCCTTTCACTTCTGACACATATACCTTCAGTTATCCTTTTCTCACTCATCCTCTTTATAAGTCAAGGCAGTTTCTGTGCACAGTCTTCACCTCTCTCATACATACTCCTTGTACTGCCACACATCTCTCTTACCCTATTGCTTGTTATCCGATCAACCCTCCTCACAACATGTTTTGTCTTCAAGGATTTCCTTTCCAATACATCCACAATATTTTTAAAATTTTTGCTTGAGGCCCATGCCTTATATCCATACAGCACCATCAGGACTATTATACCATCAAAATACCTATTTTTGCCCTTAAAGATGACAACCCTTCTTTCTACACTCTCCTCAGAGTACCCTGGACCTTTGCCCCCAAACCCACTTTTTAGCTCACTACAGCTCCCATAGTTCCTTATATTACCATATCTGCTTCCAGGTATCTAAAATACTGCAATCTCTGCTAGCGCTCTCCTTTCAAACTCGCATTCCAATTTTTTTTTTTTTTTCAAACTATTCGCCATTTCCCGCGTTAGCAAAGTAGCGTTAAGAACAGAGGACTGGGCCTCTGAGGGAATATCCTCACCTGGCCCCCTTCTCTGTTCCTTCTTTTGGAAAAAAATAAAAGATAAAAAATAGAAAACAAAAAAAAACGAGGGAAGGATTTCCAGCCCCCCGCTCCCTCCCCTTTTAGTCGCCTTCTACGACACGTAGGGAATACGTGGGAAGTATTCTTTCTCCCCTATCCCCTGGGAGAAATCTGGGTGAATCTATTTCTCTCTTGAAATGGTTAATCATTTATTGACACTGTATTCCATTCCAAGCTACGTCTTTGTTTGACAAATGACCTTCCCAGAAACGATAACTAAATCCTGAAAAGACCATAGATGTTGACAATCTTCAAGTTTTGGCTTCTGTGGTAACTTATTTTTGTCTGACAAAAAAAATAAGTTACATTCCAAATATATTGTGCTTTTCTTCAAATTTCTTCTCAAGTTTCTCCTTTTACGCACTGTCCCAAACTCAGACTCCAGTTTCTGCAGTTTCTTACTTGAATTTACCACCAGTGGTGTGTCACTAGCAACAACTGACTCACCTCCCAGATCCCCTGATTGACTGCATACCTGTTTCTCTCTCCAAGACCCTTGCATTCACCTCCCTCACTCCCTTATTCATAAAGAAATGGTGACATCACACTCCCCTGCCATGGACCCACCTTCACATGGAATCACTCACCCTCCTCTCCTCCGACTCACACACATACCTTATTCTCTTGATAAGACTCTTCACTGCTTTTACCAGCTTATCTCTTACTCCAAGTACCCACGACACTCTCTGCAGAGTATCTTTATCAACCCTATCATATGCTTTCTCAAGATCCATAAGCACCACATACAAGTCCTCTTTCTCTAAGTATTTGTCGCACACATTCTTCAAAGCAACCACTCAATCTACACATCTTCTACCACTCCTGAAGCATCATTGCTCCTCCCTAGTCTGAAACTCTGTGCAAACCACCACCCTGTCAGTCACCAATTTCCCATATGGTTCTAGATGAATTTATTCCTGGTGATTTGACTCCTAGTAATTTGCTTTTGGGAATTTAACACCTGGTATTTTCACTCCACATGCATTTCAGTCTCATGCATTTCATGTCCAATGTAAAAAGAATCATCATTGAATATTTTTTTTTTTTTTTTTATACTTTGTCGCTGTCTCCCGCGTTTGCGAGGTAGCGCAAGGAAACAGACGAAAGAAATGGCCCAACCCCCCCCATACACATGTATATACATACGTCCACACACGCAAATATACATACCTACACAGCTTTCCATGGTTTACCCCAGACACTTCACATGCCTTGATTCAATCCACTGACAGCACGTCAACCCCGGTATACCACATCGCTCCAATTCACTCTATTCCTTGCCCTCCTTTCACCCTCCTGCATGTTCAGGCCCCGATCACACAAAATCTTTTTCACTCCATCTTCCACCTCCAATTTGGTCTCCCTCTTCTCCTTGCTCCCTCCACCTCCGACACATATATCCTCTTGCTCAATCTTTCCTCACTCATCCTCTCCATGTGCCCAAACCACTTCAAAACACCCTCTTCTGCTCTCTCAACCACGCTCTTTTTATTTCCACACATCTCTCTTACCCTTACGTTACTCACTCGATCAAACCACCTCACACCACACATTGTCCTCAAACATCTCATTTCCAGCACATCCATCCTCCTGCGCACAACTCTATCCATATCCCACGCCTCGCAACCATACAACATTGTTGGAACCACTATTCCTTCAAACATACCCATTTTTGCTTTCCGAGATAATGTTCTCGACTTCCACACATTCTTCAAGGCCCCCAGAATTTTCGCCCCCTCCCCCACCGTATGATCCACTTCCGCTTCCATGGTTCCATCCGCTGCCAGATCCACTCCAAGATATCTAAAACATTTCACTTCCTCCAGTTTTTCTCCATTCAAACTCACCTCCCAATTGACTTGACCCTCAACCCTACTGTACCTAATAACCTTGCTCTTATTCACATTTACTCTTAACTTTCTTCTTCCACACACTTTACCAAACTCAGTCACCAGCTTCTGCAGTTTCTCACATGAATCAGCCACCAGCGCTGTATCATCAGCGAACAACAACTGACTCACTTCCCAAGCTCTCTCATCCCCAACAGACTTCATACTTGCCCCTCTTTCCAAAACTCTTGCATTTACCTCCCTAACAACCCCATCCATAAACAAATTAAACAACCATGGAGACATCACACACCCCTGCCGCAAACCTACATTCACTGAGAACCAATCACTTTCCTCTCTTCCTACACGTACACATGCCTTACATCCTTGGTAAAAACTTTTCACTTCTTCTAGCAACATACCTCCCACACCATAATTCTTAAGACCTTTGACAAAGTGTCTCTATCAACCCTATCATATGCCTTTCCCAGATCCTTTAATGCTCTATACAAATCCATCTGTTTTCTAAGTATTTTTCACACACATTCTCCATACCAAATACCTGATCCATACATCCTCTACCACTTGTGAAACCACAGTGCTCCTCCCCAATGTGATGCTCTATACATGCCTTCATCTCAATCAGTACCCACCCATACGATTTCCCAGGAATTCTCAACAAACTTATACCTCTGTAGGTTGAACACTCATCTTTACCCCCTTTTCCATTGTACAATGGCACTATTCATACATTCTGCCAATCCTCAGGCCTTTCACCATGATCCATACATATTTTGAATATCCTTACCAACCAATCAACAACACAGTCACCCCCTTTCTTGACAAGTTCTACTGCAATACCATCCTAATCCACTGCCATCCTAATCCACCGCCTTGCCGGATTTCATCTTCCGCAAAACTTTCACTATCTCTTCACTCTTAACCAAACCATTCTCCCTGATCCTCTCACTTAGCACACTACCCTGACCACAACACCCTATATCTGCCACTCTGTCATTTAACACAATGAACAAACCTTCAAAATACTCACTCCATCTCCTCACTTCTTCTACCTGTCATTACTTTCCCACTTGCCCCCTTCACCAATGTTCCCATTTGTTCTCTTGTCTTACGGATGTTATTTACCTCCTTCCAAAACATCTCTTTATCTCCCTAAAATTTAACAATGCTCTCTCTCCCCAACTCTCACTTTTCCTCTTTTTCAACCCTTGCACCTTTCTCTTGACCTCCTGTCACTTTCTTTAATACATCTAGTACATCTCCCAGTCATTTACACCCCTTTCTTGCAAGTATCGTCTAAAGGCCTCTCTTTTCTCTTTCACTAACAAATTTACTTCTTCACCTCACCAGTCACTACCTTTTCTAACCTGCCTACCTCCCACCTTTCTCATGCCACATGCATCTTTTGCACAAGCCATCGCTGCTTCCCGAAATACATACCATTTCTCACCCACTCCCTTGACATTATTTGCTCTCACTTTTGCCATTCTACACTCAATCTCTCCTGGTACTTCTTCACACAAGTCCCTTTTCTGAGTTCACTTACTCTCATCACTCTCTTCTCCCCACTGTTTGCACTTCTGGAAACCTCTACAAACCTTCACCTTCATCTCCACAAGATAGTGATCAGACATCCCTATAGCTGCTCCTCTCAGCACATTGGCATCCAAAAGTCTCTCTTTTACATGCCTATCAATTAACAGGTAATCCAATAATGCCCTTTAACCATCTCTCCTACTCATACTTATGTGTATCCTTTTTTTAAACTAGGTATTCCCAATCACCAGTCTTTTTTCAGCACACAATTCCATAAGGCCTACACTATTTCCATTCACAACACTGAATACTTCATGTACACCAGTTATACCCTCAACTGCAACATTACTCACCTGCCTATTTAAATCACCCATCATTAAAACCCACGTCTCATGCACCAAAGCTGCTGACACACTCACTCAGCTGCTCCAAAGCACTTGCCTTTCATGCTCTTTCTTCTCATGCCAGGTGCATAAGCACCAGTAGTCACCCATCTCTCTCCATCCACTTTCAGTTTTACCCACATCAATCTGGAATTTACTTTCTTACGCTCTATCACATACTCCCACAACTCCTGCTTCAGGAGCAGTGCTACTCCTTCCTTAGCTCCTGTCCTCTCACCAACCCCTGACTTTACTCCCAAGACTTTCCGGAACCGCTCTTCCCTTTACCCTTGAGCATCGTTTCACTCAGAGCCAGAGCATGCAGGTTTCTTTCCTCAAACATACTACCTATTTCTCTTTTCTTCTCATCTTGGTTACATCCACACACATTCAGACACCCCAATCTGAGCCTTCGAGGAGGATGAGCACTCCCTGCTTGACTCCTTCTTCTGTTTCCTTTTTTAGAAATTGAAATACAAGGAGGGGAGGATTTCCAACCCCCTGCTCCCACCCCTTTAGTTGCCTTCTACAAGACGTGCAAAATACATGGGAAGTATTTTTTTTTGCCCTATCTGAATTTGATTTCTTTTTGTAGCTTAATTTTAAAGCAAATGAAATCTTAAATTTTCAGCTCCTTAAATCTTGATATGTATAGATTTATTGAATGATTACTGTATGTGATGGTTGTAGGTAGTAAGACCTGTCACTATCAGAGTGTGTTCTGCAACCTGTTCAGTCACTTAGTTATTAGAGTCAGCTTTGGTTATGGAATGCTAAATCTTACTTTTTTGACGTTTATGAAATTGATGCAGGGAGTGAATTTACCAGGAGTGAAATACATTGGGAGTGAAAATACCGGGCATTAGGTCACTAGAATCCAATTACCTGGAGTAAAATTGCCACTCACCCTCCCATTTAACTTACCTTTACCAGGTAACTAAATTGCAGTGCTTCTCAGAATACCTCATATTCCTTGCTGACTCAATCTGGTTTCTTATGCTCTCACCCTTTGCCCTTTTATACACTCAGTCTCTCCTGAGATATCCTCGTACGAGTCTCTACTCCAACCCTACTCACTTATGTTACCCTCATCCCACCCATATCATTTCCTCTTTTTCTAGTCTCCACCATTTGATTATTATCAGACATCCCACTAGCTGCCCCTCTCAGCACAATCACATCCAAGAATCTCTTCTTTCCACAACTATCATGTAGTACATGATCTTGTAATGACCCTTTACCATCTTTCATACTCACCCATGGAAACTTATAATGTCCCTTGTTTTGAATCAGGTATCCCAAACACCTGTCCTTTTTCAGTATACAACTCCACAAGCTGTTTACTATTATCATTCACAACAGATACCCAATTCCCACAGTTTTACCCTCAACTGCCATATTACCCACACACTCCTTCAGATCACCCCTGACTAATTCTTGCTCCCATGCATCAAAACTACCAAGACACTCATTCGGCAGCTTCCAAAAAATTCACATCTCTTCCTTTGTCCTCTCATTCCTAGGTGCAAGAGTACTAATAATCATCCACTTGTAATCCACTTTCATTTTTACCCACATCAGCCTTCATTAGCTCATGCCCTCACACTAACCTCTGACTTCACCCTTATTACATTTCCAAACATTTCTTCCCCCCTTTCCTTGATTCTTTTTTTCTGAGTTAGACCATCCAACTTTCTTTCATCAACTGCTTTTTCTGTCTTTCCCTTCTCTTCATCTCGTTTACAGCCACACACATTCAGATACCCCAGCCTGATCCTTCAAGGAGGATGAGACTTCTCATGTGGCTCCTTCTTCTGCTTCAGCTGCCAAAATTAAAAGTACTAAGAGGGAAGGGTTACCAATCCCTGCTCCCACCCCTTTTATTTTTCATCTGTGACATGCATTGGTAACTCACTTGACACAGGCATTTTTTAGTGCATTGTGCTGAAACACCTTCAAAAATGTTGCACATTATCATGATGGTATTGGACAAAATATGTTTCTAAAATGATTTTTTTTCATGGTTTTATGATCATGTTATATCCCTGGGGATAGGGGAGAAAGAATACTTCCCACACATTCCTCACGTGTCGTAGAAGGCGACTAAAGGGGACGGGAGTGGGGGGCTGGAAACCCTCCCCTCCTTGTATTTTAACTTTCTAAAAGGGGAGACATAAGAAATGTGGCCTTTGTTGTCTTTTCCTTGCGCTACCTCGCACACATGCGGAGGGGAGGGGGGTTGTCATTTCATGTGTGGCGGGGTGGCGACGGGAATGAATAAAGGCAGCAAGTATGAATTATGTACATGTGTATATATGTATATGTCTGTGTATGTATATATATATATGTATACTTTGAATTGTATAGGTGTGTATATGTGTGTGTGTGGATGTGTATGTATGTACATGTGTATGTAAAAATTGAAATTTGCAGGACTGGAAAGAAAACCTGATGTGAGTTAGAGGGTTATTTATCAAGTTAGGAGGTTACATCACTCTGTATAACATCAAGAATTTCACTGTTTAGACTACAGAATTAAGAAATTACCAGCTTTCATTATATAGATTTGGCTTGCCCTGTATTTATATGTCTGAAGAATGTTAACAAGAATTGATATTAACTTATGAAGTGTGAGCAACTACTGTCTGTATTTGAACACAACAAAGTATACAGACTCAGTGTGATGATCCTTCTGCTGATGAGTAGCACTACCTGGTGGTTGGACAAGGCAGTGAGTCTTTGGACTGGTGGTTTTGAATCAACTTGGCTGATTAATTATGATGGTGTGCTTGAAGCTCTTCATTTAAAAAAGTGACTGCTGGAACAGGTACTTTGACTTTCTTTTCATGATTGTGTGTGTGGTTTATCTTAATACAGTGTTCAAATACAGAGAGAATTCTTTCATATCCATATTTCTGTCACTCTCACTATGGAATTTTATACTGACATCTGTATAATTTAGGTTTATAGTAATCATTGTTTTTATGTTGTTTTTCTTGAAATATTCCTTTCCTCTGTTTTACACATACTTTTGTGAAGATCTTATTTTTCATTTGATATTCTCTTTTAACATAGTCACTTATTTCTCGTTTTTATTTTTGTTTTTCTCCTTACTTTCCTGTCAGTTCATCACCTCAGAATTGATCCCACTTGACCTTCTTCTTTCACAATGATAATTTTGCTTTAAAATAGATGTTGATTTTTGTTTTTGTTTTAGAACTTTGGAGTATAACACTGTGTGTATATTGAGTTTGTGAGAATTTAGTTGTATAACACATATGTTAAATGTATATAAATTATTCATTTATTAGAGAGGGAGAGAAGGCAGTAGTACAGCTAATGCCAGTTGGTGATGCTACAACACGATGCAGATCAGTCTTGTGCCAGTGTGACAGCGTGGTTTGTACATCTGATGAGATGCATCCACAGGTACATATAAGATGTTTTCCTTTTGGAAGTATTACCAGGGGATGTAGAAGTATTCAAACCCATTCAGTAGAATCATTAATCGAGTTACCTCAGATTTCTTTTCATCACTTTCTATCCCAAAAGCTGTCCCATACATTAAACATGGGGAAGAAGTGCAAGGAATAGAGTGAATTGGAACGATGTGGTGTACCGGGCTCAACATGCTGTCAGTGGACTGAACCAGGGCAGGAGCTGTGGTTTCAGTGCATTACATTTGACAGCTAGAGACTGAATGTGAACAAATAAGACCTTTTTTGTCTGTTTTCCTGGCACTTCCTCGGTGAAGCAGGGGTTAGTGATGCTGTTTCGTGTGGGGTGGGGTAGCACCAGTGATGGATTAAGTTAAGCAAATATGAATATGTGTATGTTTATGTATGTATATGTTTGTGTATGTGTATGTATATGTATGTATATATTGATATGTATGTATATTTATTTGTTAATTTTTTTCATATATACTTTGTTGCTGTCTCCTGTGTTAGCGAGGTAGCGCAAGGAAGCAGATAAAAGAATGGCCCCTCCCACCCACATACACATGTATATACATAAATGCCCACACATGCATATGTATACATTTCAATATATACATACATATACATACACAGACATATACATATTTACACATGTATATTCATACTTGCTGCCTTCATCCATTCTTGTCACCATCCCGCCACGCATGAAATGGCACCCCCCTTTCCCCCACACAGGCGTGAGGTAGTGCTAGGAAAAGACAACAAAGGCCACATTCATTCACACTCAGTCTCTGGCTGTCATGTGTAATGCATCAAAACCACAGCTCCCTTTCCACATCCAGGCCCCACAAGGCTTTCCATGGTTTACCCCAGATGCTTCACATGCCCTGGTTCAATCCATTGACAGCATGTCAACCCCAGTATACCACATCGTTCCAATTCACTCTATTCCTTGCACGCCTTTCACACCCCTGTATGTTCAGGCCCCTATCACTCAAAATCTTTTTCACTCGATCCTTCCACCTCCAATTTGGTCTCCCACTTCTCATTCCCTCAACCTCTGACACATATATCCTCTTGGTCAATCTTTCCTCACTCATTCTCTCCATGTGACCAAACCATTTCAATACACCCTCTTCTGCTCTCTCACCCACACTCTTTTTATTACCATGCATCTCTCTTACCCTTTCATTACTTAGTCAAACCACCTCACACCACATATTGTCCTCAAACATCTCATTTCCAGCACATCCAACATCCTCCGCACAACCCTATCTTTAACCCATGCCTTGCAACCATATAACATTGTTGGAACCACTATTTCTTCAAACATACCTATTTTTGCTCTCTGAGATAACGTTCTCGCCTTCCACACATTCCTCAATGCTCCCAGAACCTTTGCTCCCTCCCCCACCCTGTGATTCACTTCGGCTTCCATGGTACCATCTGCTGCTAAATCCACTCCCAGATATCTAAAACACTTCACTTTCTCCAATTTTTCTCCATTTAAACTTACCTCCCAGTTGATTCAACCCTACTGAACCTTATTCACATTTACTCTCAGCTTTCTTCTTTCACACACTTTACCAAACTCAGTCACCAGCTTTTGCAGTTTCTCACCCGAATCAGCCACCAGCACTGTCTCATCAGTGAACAACAACTGACTCACTTCCCTAGCCCTCTCATCCACAACAGACTGCATACTTTCCCCTCTCTCCAGAACTCTTGCATTCACCTCCCTAACAACCCCATCCTTAAACAAATTAAACAACCATGGAGACATCATGCACCCCTGCCACAAATCGATATTCACTGGGAACCAATCACTTTCCTCTCTTCCTACTCATACACATGCCTTACATCCTGGATAAAAACTTTCCACTGCTTTTAACAACTTACCTCCCATGCCATATATTCTTAATACCTTCCACAGAGCATCTCTATCAACTCTATCATATGCTTTCTCCAGCTCCATAAATGCTACATACAAATCCACCTGTTTTTCTAAGTATTTCTCACATACATTCTTCAAAGCAAACACTTGATCCACACATTCTCTACCACTTCTGAAACCAGACTGCTCCTCTCCAGTCTGATGTTCAGTACATGCCTTTACCTCCTCAATCAATACCCACCCATACAATTTCCCAGGAATACTCAACAAACTTGTCTCTGTAGTTTGAACACTCTCCTTTATCCCTTTTGCCTTTTGTACAGTGGCATTATACATGCATTCAGCCAATCCTTAGGCACTTCTTCATTATGCAACATACATTGAATATCCTTATCAACCAATCAGCAACACAGTCACCCCCTTTCTTAATAAATTCAACTGCAGTACCATCCAAACCAGCCGCCTTGCTGGATATCATATTCTGCAAAGCTCTCATTACCTCTTCTCTCTTAACCAAACCATTCTCCCTGACCCTCTCACTTCACAAACCACCCTGACCAAAACATCCTACATCTGCCACTCTATCATCAAACACATTCAGCAAACCTTCAAAATACTCACTCCATCTCCTGACTTCATCACCTGTTATCACTTCCCCCATTGTCCCCTTTACCGATGTTCCCATAGTTTTTTTGTACTTGATCACCGTTTCCCATGTTAGAACAGTAACACTGTGCCCAGCCTATTCTCTGTGGATCATCCACTGCACTAAATGAATTATGCAGCAGAGAAATAGTACATTCAAAATTTGTAAAAACAATCTCTATAAACAGCTTCATAAGAAAGTGGAAGCAAGTTAGTGCCAGGAACAGATGAAGAAAGTTAACAACCTCTGCTCACATCCATTCTCTATCTGTCATGTGTGATGCATTGAACCACCTCTTCCTATCCACAACGCAGTCCCACACAGACCTTTCCATGGGTTACCCTGGATGCCTTACATATCCTGGTTCATCCCATTGACAGCCTGTCAACCACGGTTTACCACCTTCTTCCAATTTACTCTATCCGAAGCATGCCTTTCATCCTCCTGAATGTTCAGGCCCCTGTCACTCAAAATCTGTCTCGCTCCATCCCTCATCTCCAATTTGTATTCACTATTCTCCATATTTCCTTTGCTTCTGGTACATATATCCTCTTTGTCAGTCTTTCCTTCCATCTCCAATTTGTTTTCACTATTCTCTGTATTTCCTTCGCTTCTGACACATATATCCTCTTTGTCAGTCTTTCCTCTATCATTCTCTCTGTATGTCCAAACTATTTCACCACACCTTCCTCAACTGTCTTAATCTTGTTCTTTGTATTACCACACATCTCTCCTACCCTTTCATTACTTACTTAGTAAAACTACCTCACACCCCATAATGTCTTCAAACATTTAATATCCAACACATCTGCCCTCCACCACACAGCTTTATCAACAGCACATGCCTCACATCCATATGATATTACTGGGACTACTATACCTTCAAACATACCCATTTTTGCCATCCCAGATAATGTTCTGTCTGAAACTATAGCAATCCATATTGTATTCTTTCATTATTACCATTTTCCCTGGAACCTCATTCCTGTCTATTTCTTATCCAAAATTTCCACAGCTAATGATTCATGTCTTTCTACCTCAGGTCACCTCCTATCATTATTTCATAAAACTTTTTGCCGATCATTACTTGTAATCCCTCCTCTTTTTCCTTCCTTATGTTCTTTTCATAGTAGCCCTATCCAGCTTTAGTTTTGTAATTTTTTTTTTTTTCTTTTTGCTTTGTCGCTGTCTCCCGCGTTTGCGAGTTAGCGCAAGGAAACAGACGAAAGAAATGGCCCAACCCACCCCCATACACATGTATATACATACATCCACACACGCAAATATACATACCTACACAGCTTTCCATGGTTTACCCCAGACGCTTCACATGCCCTGATTCAATCCACTGACAGCACGTCAACCCCGGTATACCACATCGCTCCAATTCACTCTATTCCTTGCCCTCCTTTCACCCTTCTGCATGTTCAGGCCCCGATCACAAAATCTTTTTCACTCCATCTTTCCACCTCCAATTTGGTCTCCCTCTTCTCCTCGTTCCCTCCACCTCCGACACATATATCCTCTTGGTCAATCTTTCCTCACTCATTCTCTCCATGTGACCAAACCATTTCAAAACACCCTCCTCTGCTCTCTCAACCACGCTCTTTTTATTTCCACACATCTCTCTTACCCTTACGTTACTTACTCAATCAAACCACCTCACACCACACATTGTCCTCAATCCATCCTCTTGTGCACAACTCTATCCATAGTCCACGCCTCGCAACCATACAACATTGTTGGAACCACTATTCCTTCAAACATACCCATTTTTGCTCTCTGAGATAATGTTCTCGACTTCCACACATTCTTCAAGGCTCCCAGAATTTTCGCCCCCTCCCCCACCCTATGATCCACTTCCGCTCCCATGGTTCCATCCGCTGCCAGATCCACTCCCAGATATCTAAAACACTTCACTTCCTCCAGTTTTTCTCCATTCAAACTCACCTCCCAGTTGACTTGACCCTCAACCCTACTGTACCTAATAACCTTGCTCTTTTTCACATTTACTCTTAACTTTCTTCTTTCACACACTTTACCAAACTCAGTCACCAGCTTCTGTAGTTTCTCACATGAATCAGCCACCAGCGCTGTATCATCAGCGAACAACAACTGACTCACTTCCCAAGCTCTCTCATCCCCAACAGACTTCATACTTGCCCCTCTTTCCAAAACTCTTGCATTCACCTCCCTAACAACCCCATCCATAAACAAATTAAACAACCATGGAGACATCACACACCCCTGCCGCAAACCTACATTCACTGAGAACCAATCACTTTCCTCTCTTCCTACACGTACACATGCCTTACATCCTCGATAAAAACTTTTCACTGCTTCTAACAACTTGCCTCCCACACCATATATTCTTAATACCTTCCACAGAGCATCTCTATCAACTCTATCATATGCCTTCTCCAGATCCATAAATGCTACATACAAATCCATTTGCTTTTCTAAGTATTTCTCACATACATTCTTCAAAGCAAACACCTGATCCACACATCCTCTACCACTTCTGAAACCACACTGCTCTTCCCCAATCTGATGCTCTGTACATGCCTTCACCCTCTCAATCAATACCCTCCCATATAATTTGCCAGGAATACTCAACAAACTTATACCTCTGTAATTGGAGCACTCACTCTTATCCCCTTTGCCTTTGTACAATGGCACTATGCACGCATTCCGCCAATCCTCAGGCACCTCACCATGAGTCATACATACATTGAATAACCTTACCAACCTTACCAACCAGGTACTTGTTTTTCATTAAGAGCCCAATACCACTGATCAACAAACCTTCCTCTCCATTATTGATGAATATTTCATTTCCTCTCATTCTTTCATCATATGCAAGTGTCAAACCCCCTTTCAGAAATATTTACTACCTCCATACATTTTTATCCTTTACTTACTGCTTGTATATTCCACACAACCCCATAGTATTTGCCTTTAATGGTTGCAAGCAAAACCAAAGCCAAGAGTAGATTTAGGAACCACATGATCCAAAGCTGGTTATAGACGTGGAAGACGTTATCAATATGGCTGCATGTAGACTTCCATCATTCATGGTTATATGTTGGGAATTTTCCACATTACCAAAGATTAAGTTTAATGTAAATTTTTGGGCCATTTACTTCCACAAACCAATACTGTCAGGTATCTGTATATCAATATAGAGGCTACAAGATCATATAGAATCTTTTCAAGATACCTCTGTCACTCCAGACTTTTTTCACCATTATCCATAAATTGCTTCTTACCACTTTCACACATGGGTAGCCCTTGAAATATCGAGTGGATTTGTCATATCCTTGGTGATGTAGATAAAAGCATGAAAGAGATATTAGATATGAAGGATACTCTAAAACCCTTTTTAGATAGCTTGAATGCTGTCAGTTTTGGTATAATGAGGTGTTTTAAACTACTTACATTCAGTGGGTCACACTGAAGCCTGAATTTGGGCCCTCATTCTGTCCATAAGTTTCTTTGAGTTTGTAAGTTTACTAAAAATACTGAGGATTAGAAAGCTAAAAAGTAAAGATCTTTAAGACAAGTGTTGTTCATTAGACATTCTTGATGAATATGCTTCACCCAAAGAAGATTTATACTACTTGTCCCATTTTCATTATGTCCTTTACATTCAAAGGTAAAAGTATGATGTTGACATCTGTTTCTACCCTTAGATTGATTTCTAACTGATTTGGATTTTGAATCTTTCCACAGGTTATAAAATTTTTGAAAATTGAGACTGAGTACCTAACCTTGCTCAAGTGTGTGATACAGCATGTTGTGAAGCCTTTCCTCTCAGTGTGTGCAACTACCAGCAGCAGCAAGAACTTGATGACTTCTCATAAAGACAGTAACATCTCTAGCAGTGGAGGAGGTAGTGGCTCTTCAGGTAAGACATATTCAAGTTACTGTGTTAGTTTATCTTTTATTGTTGGATATTGCTGCCAGAAGTTGGTTAGTATTGAAGAATAACCTACTATATACATAACAAGAAATGTATTTGCTCCACTTCATATCTTACACATGTACCCTTCTTTTTTTGTTTTAGTTTCATTTCTATCTACCCTACACCATCTGCTTGATACTTATGTTTTCATACTACTCATTTAGAAATACGATAACCAGAATCTTGCTGTCACTCCATGATATAGTATTAATGACTTTGAATTCACAGCTTACAGGACCTGGGCCTGAACCAAAGGTCTAGCAGAGTTATAAGATTATCATCTAGAGGGTTATGTGCTCAGTTGATCACTTTGTCTTGTTAATATGATACTATATATCTTTTATTTTTTTCTCATTTATACTCACCTGTTTCCCATACAACCCATGGCATAACCAGCCACCAACCCCAGGTAGAAATAAAAAGCTTATTCACACTTCAACAGCCTATATGTACAGATCCCCCTCCCTCAACAAACATGACAGTGACAAAATATCAAAACTTGAACACTTCATCTCCATTTGACATTAGGGATGTGTTCATGGAGATCATAAGTAAACAGAAACATTGGATATTGAAACATTTTGTCATAGAATTTAGAATAGGATAAAGGGGAGTTACATCCCTGGGAGAGATTTATTTCCCTAATTTGCACATAAGAAAGTTATTAATGTGAAAAACATACAGTATAAAGCAGGTACATTATTATTCTAAGTATGTGAATGAAAACCCAGATTTATAGAGGTGAAATAGTCCTGTGAAAATAACACATGAAGTAGTTGTGAATGTGTTATGTGGAAACTGTCTTAGGTGTGGTAAGATGTGGTGGAGTTATGCAAAAGAGGGGCCAGGTTGGCCAAGCTCTTCATCAGAGGTGCAACATTTGAAGAACTAGTTTAGAGGTAGCTGGACATTCTTTCTTTTGGTAGTACAACTCTGTGTTTGGATGATTTCACAGGAGTTCAGATAACCAAAAAACTCTGACAATTGCTTTGCACTTAATGTCTTAGAGCAGTCTGTTCTTTACTCATAGCCTCTTCCTTGGTCCTTTGTTGTTCCAGGTGCATCAGATCTTCATTTCATAAGTCCTCATTGTAAGCATCTGCTCTCTGTCTGGGTCACTGATGAACTGGCTGAAGGTGCAGTGCAGATAATAAGTCTTGATGATGGTAATCCTTTGTTCAACTGACTGCAGCATTCGTGTGGTGTCAGGTGACATAAAGATGACATTAACATGCTCAGATAAATCTTGCAAGTTGGGAGAATGACCTGGGGCACTGTCAAGGATAAGCAAAGCTTTGTTTGGCAGGTTATTATTGGCACTATGATTCTTCACAGCAAGATAGAAGTAGTAAGTGAACCATTCTTGGAAAATTCCCATTGTTATTCTGGCCTTTTGGATTGAACACCAAACAGCAGAGAATTGTAGCTATGAATAACTTTTATATCCCTTGGGGTTCTCACAGTGATACACCTGCAAGGGTTTAATTTTGAAATCTCCTGCAGCATTCCCACTAATCAGCTTTGAACTTGGGCACAGTCATCTCTTTTGATGAATGTATTAGCTGGTATGTGCCTCTAATAGAGCCATGTCTCATCATCATTAAACACCTTTGAGGTGTGTTGCTACCTTCTTCAGCAATAGCCTTTAATAAGGGGGGTATGCCCTTGCTGCCTCCTTGTCTGCATGAGCAGCTTCACTAGTTATTTTGATATTATGCAAACTGCTGTGCTTTTTGAATCTGTGAAACCAGTCACAGCTAGCAACAAAAGTGTTGGCTTCAGAGTTCTAACCTTACCTGTTCCTCTTATCATCATACAAATTTTTGATTGTCTACTGAATAACAGCTTACTTACAGGGATTTTACAGTGATTTTGATCTTTCATTTAGACACTCAACATTTGCTTCATGTTTTCATAAGGTCACCTCTAATGTGGGTGATTTTTGTTGCATGTAAAGGTGGTACATTGGAATCATGTTGCTCTACTTTTTCTGCCTGCTCACAAATTATTGTCATTGATATAGTACGTAAATTGAGCACAATGCTCACTTAGGTGCTTATAGTGTACTTTATTTATTGTGTGTTGCATGATGAACACAAAATAAGAGCAGGGTTGTATGCTCACCACAACATGAGCCTTAGAGTGGTTGGTGTGGAGATGTTACCATGCCAACACTCCCCAGACTTGTTTGGTTTATCCTCTTTCATTCTCATCTTTATTTGATACTATTCACCTGTATGGCATCAGAAACACCATTTCTACATATTGCAAGATGCTTCATGATTAAGATGCATCTACTGTGCTGATGACATTGAGGACCTTACTCCTCTTTTGTCCCATGAACATCCAGCAAACACAAAACATCACCTCGCTTTCTGTGTGGTACCACCTGGTGGATGTGGCTGGCTTTCTCACCACTGATGGAGCACCACAGGAGATTCTGGGATGGGAAGGTATAAGTGAAGGTACAATATGTGTATATTTATTTTATATTTATTATATTTAATTGCCGTCGCATGTGTTAGTGAGGTAGCGCAAGGAAACAGACGAGGAATGGCCCAACCCACCCACATACACATTTATTTATTTGTTTGTTACACTTAGTTGCTATCTCCCACGTTAGCGAAGTAGCGCAAGGAAACAGATAAAAAAATGGCCCAACCCACCCACATATACATGTATAAACATAAACGCCTACACACTCACATATACATACCTATACATTTCAACATATATATACACGGACAAATGAATGAATGTGGCCTTTGTTGTCTTTTCCTAGCGCTACCTCGCAAGCATGCGGGGGGAGGGGGGTGTCATTTCATGTGTGGTGGGGTGGCGACGGGAGTGAATAAAGGCAGCAAGTATTAATTATGTACGTGTGTATATATGTATATGTCTGTTAATGTATATATATGTTGAAATATATAGGTAAGTATATGTGCGTGTATGGACGTGTATGTATATTCATGTGTATGTGGGTGGGTTGGGCCATTCCTCCTTCTGTTTCCTTGTGCTACCTCGCTGATGTGGGGGACAGTGACAAAGAATAATGAATGAATAAACATACACAGACATAAACATGTTTACACATTTACATATTCATACTTGCTGCCTTCATCCATTCCCGTCTCCACCCTGCCACAATTGAAATAGCACCCCCCTCCCCCTACGCACGCACAAGGTAGTGCCAGGAAAAGATAACAAAGACCACATTCATTAGCACTCAGTCTCTAGCTGTCATGAGTAATGCACCGAAACCACAGCTCCCTTTCCACATCCAGGCCCCACAAAGCTTTCCATGGTTTACCCCAGAAGCCTCACATCCCCTGGTTCAGTCCATTCGCAGGACGTCCACCCCAGTATACCACATCGTTCCAATTCACTCTATTCCTTGCATGCCTTTCATCCTCCTGTATGTTCAGGCCTAGATCATTCAAAATCTTTTTCACTCCATCCTTCCACCTCCAATTTGTTTTCCACTTCTCATTCCCTCTACCTCTGACATGTATATCTTCTTTATCAATCTTTCCTCACTCATTCTCTCCATGTGACCAAACCATTTCAATACACCCTCATCTGCTTTCTCAAACACACTCTTTTTATTACCACACATCTCTTTTACCCTTTCATTATTTAATCAAACCACCTCACACCACATATTGTCATCAGACATTTCATTTCCAACACATTCAGCATCCTCCGCACAACCCTATCTATAGCCCATGCCTCGCAACTGTTCCTTCAAACATACCCATTTTTGCTCTCCAAGATAATGTTCTAGCCTTCCACACATTCTTCAACACTCCCAGAACCTTCACCCCCTTCCCCGCCCTGTGACTCACTTCCACTTCCATGGTTCCATCCACTGCTAAATCCACTCCCAGATATCTAAAACACTTTACTTCCTCCAGTTTTTCTCCATTCAAACTTACCTCCCAATTAACTTGTCCCTCAACCCTAATGAACCTAATAAACTTGCTCTTATTCACATTTACTATCAGCTCTCTTCTTTCACACACTTTACCAAGCTCAGTCACCAACTTTTGCAGTTTCTCACCCGAATCAGCCACCAGTGCTGTATCATCAGTGAACAACAACTGACTCACTTCCCGAGCCCTGTCATCCACAACAGACTACATAGTTACCCCTCTCTCCAAAACTCCTGTATTCACCTTCCTAACCACCCCATCCATAAACAGATTAAACAACCATGGAGACATCATGCACCCCTGCTGCAAACCGATGTTCATTGGGAACCAATCGTTTTCCTCTCTTCCTACTTGTATACATGCCTTACATCCATGATACAAACTTTTCATTGCTTCTAGCAACCTACTTCCCACACCATATACCTCCCACATCATATACTCTTGATACCTTCCACAAAGCATCTCTGTCAGCCCTATCAATGCCTTCTCCAGATCCATAAATGCTACATACAAATCTATCAAAGTATTTCTTACATACATTTTTCAAAGCAAACACCTGATCCACACATCCTCTGTCACTTCTGAAACCACACTGCTCTTCCCCAATCTGATGCTCTGTACATGCCTTCACCCTCTCAATCAATACCCTCCCATATAATTTGCCAGGAATTCTCAACAAACTTATACCTCTGTAACTTGAACACTCACCTTTATCCCCTTTGCCTTTATACAAAGGCACTATGCATGCATTCCACCAATCCTCAGGCTCTTCACGATGAACCATACATACATTGAATATCCTTACTAACCAGTCAACAACACTCACCCACTTTTTTGATGAATTTCACTGCAATACCATCCAAACCCACCGCCTTGCGGGCTTTCATCTTCCACAGAGCTTTCACTACCTCTTCTCTGTTTACCATACCATTCTCCCTAACGCTCTCACTTTGCACACCACCTCGACCAAAGCACCCTATATATGCTACTCTATCATCAAAGACATTCAAAAACCTTCAAAATACTCACTCCATCTCCTTCTCACTTCACCACTACTTGTTATTACCTCCTTATTAGCCCCTTCACCGATGTTCCCATTTGTTCTCTTGTCTTACACACTTTATTTATCTCCTTCCAAAGTATCTTTTTATTCTCCCTAAAATTTAATGATACTCTCTCACCCCAACTATCATTTGCCCTCTTTTTCGCCTCCTGCACCTTTCTCTTGACCTCCTGCCCCTTTCTTTTATACCAATCATTTGCTCTACTTCCCTGCAAAAATCATCCAAATGCCTCTCTCTTCTCTTTCACTAATAATCTTACTTCTTCATCCTACCACTCTCTACCCTCTCTAATCTGCGCACCTCCCACCTTTCTCATGCCACATACATCTCTTGTGCAAGCCATCACTGCTTCCCTAAATACATCCCATTCCTCCCCTTCTCCCCTTATGTCCTTTGCTCTCACCTTTTTCCATTCTGCACTCAATCTCTCCTGGTATTTCTTCACACAAGTCTCCTTTCCAAGCTCACTTACTCTCACCACTCTCTTCACCCCAACATTCTCTCTTCTTTTCTGAAAACCTCTACAATTCTTCACCTTCGCCTCCTCAAGATAATGATCAGCACATTAACATCCAAAAGTCTTTCTTTCACACGTCTGTCAATTAACACTTAATCCCCATAACGCTCTCCAGCCATCTCTCCTACTTACATACATATACTTATGTATATCTCTCTTTATGTATATACACATGTATGTACATAAATGCCCACACACACACACATATACTTACATATACATACACAGACATGTACATATATACACATGTACATATTCATACTTGCTGCCTTCATCCATTCCTGTTGCCACCTCACCACACATGAAATAGCACCGCCCCCCTAGCAAGGTTGCAACAGGAAAAGACAAAAAAAGCCACATTCATTCACACTTAGTCTCTGTCTGTCATGTGTAATGCACCAAAACCACAGCTCCCTTTCCACATCCAGGCCCCATAGACCTTTCCATGGTTTACCCCAGATGTTTCACATGCCCTGGGTAAAGGCAAGGGTTGGTGAGAGAACAAGAGCAAAGGAAGGAGTAGCACTTCTGAAGCAGGAGTTGTGCGAGTATATGATAGAGTGTAAGAAAGTAAATTCTTGATTGATATGGGTAAAACTGAAAGTGGATGGATAGAGATGGGTGATGATTGGTGCCTATGCATCTGGTTATGAGAAGGAAGATCATAAGAGGCAAGTGCTTTGGAAGCAACTGAGTGAGTGAGTTAGCAGCTTTGATGCACTAGACTGGGTTATAGTGATGGGTGATTTGAATGCAACTGTGAGTTATGTGGCAGGGCAGTTTAGGGCATAATTGGTGTACATGGAGTGTTCATTGTTGTATATAGAAATGATGAAGAGCTTGTGGATTTGTGTGCTGAAAAAGGACTGGTGATTGGGAATAACTGGTTTAAAAAGAGAGATATGCTTAAGTATACATATGTGAGGAGGAGAGATGGTCAAAGGGTGTTATTGGATTATGTTTTAATTGATAGGCATGTAAAAGGGAGACATTTGGATGTAAATGTTCTGAGAGGGGCAGCTGGAGGGATGTCTGATCACTATCTTTTGGAGGCAAAGGTGAAGATTTGTAGAGGTTGTCAGAGAAGAGGAGAGAATGTTGGGGAGAAGAAAGTGGTGAGAGTAAGTGAACTTGGAAGGGAGACTTGTGTGTGGAAGTACCAGGAGAGATTGAGTGTAGAATGGCAAAAGGTGAGAGCAAATGACGTGAGGGGAGTGGGGGAGGAATGGGATGTATTTAGGGAAACGGTGATGGCTTGCACAAAAGATATATGTGGCACGAGATAGCTGGGAGGTGGGCAGATTAGAAAGGATAGTGAGTGGTGGGATGAAGAAGTAAGGTTGTTAGTGAAAGAGAAGAGAGAGAGGCATTTGGACGATTTTTGCAGGGAAGTAGTGCAAATGACTGGGAGATGTAGTGGTGAAGTGAGAAGAAGATGGAGTGAGTATTTTGAAGGGTTGTTGAATGTGTTTGATGATAGAGTGACAGATATGGGGTGTTTCGGTCGGGGTGATGTAGCAAGTGAGAGGGTCAGGAAGAATGGTTTGGTAAACAAAGAAGAGGTGGTGAAAGCTTTGCAAAAGATGATTTCTGGTAGGGTGGCAGGTTTGGATGGTATTGCAGTGGAATTTATTAGGAAAGGGGGTGACTATGTTTTTGATTGGTTGGTGGGCATATTTGATGTATGTATGGATCATGGTGAAATGCCTGAAGATTGGCGGAATGCCTGCATAGTGCCATTGTACAAAGGCAAGGGGATTTTGGTGAGTGTTCAAATTACAGAGGCATAAGTTTGTTGAGTATTCCTGGGAAATTATATGGGAGGTTGTTGACTGAGAAGGTAAAGGCATGTACAGAGCATCAGCTTGGGGAAGAGCAGTGTGGTTTCGGAAGTGGTAGATGATGTGTGGATCAGGTGTTTGCTTTGAAGAGTGTATGTAAGAAATACTTAGAAAAACAGATAGATTTGTATAGATTTGTATGTAGCATTTATGGATCTAGAGAAGGCATGTGACAGGGTTGATAGGGATGCTTTGTGGAAGGTTTTAAGAGTATATGGTGTAAGAGGTAAGTTGCTAGAAGCAGTGAGAAGTTTCTACCAAGAATATAAAGCATGTTTACGATTAAACCTTATATGTGCTGCACATTACCTCAGTCTAATTTCACCCTATAGTATATAATGTTTAACTGACAATAAAGGTATATTTCAGGAACTTAAGTTCATATCAATAGTTGGTGTACCCTGCAGGCTAAAGTTCATGGTAGGAAGGAAGGAAAGTGATTGGTTCCCAGTGAATGTCGGTTTGTGGCAGTGGTGTGTGATGTCTCCATGTTTGTTTAAGTTGTTTATGGATGGGATGCTTAGGGAAGTAAATGCAAGAGTTTTGGAGAGAGGGACAAGTATGCAGTCTGTTGTGGATGAGACGGCTTGGGCTCTGAGTCAGTTGTTCGCTGATGATACAGCGCTGATGGCTGATTCGGGTGAGAAACTGAAGAAGTTGGTGACTGAGCATGGTAAAATGTGTGAAAGTTGAGAGTAG